>NW_026055992.1:0-174210 GCF_023758025.1 Alternaria triticimaculans | reverse complement strand
GGGGTGTGTGGTGAGTATGGTGGAGGGGGTTGTGAGGGGGGTTGGTGGTGGTGGTGGTGGTGGTGGTGGTGGTGGTGATTTGGGGCGATGTCTGGGCCGGGATGGTCGTCTACGTCGGTTCTGGTTCTCTTCCGTGATATTTTCTGGGAAGGAGGAGGGTTGAAACTCTTGAGAGACGCTGTATCAACTTCCGTCGTCACGATATTCTGTGGTTTCCTCTGGTACAACCCAACACCGTGGTCTCTGCCAAACGCAGCGTCAACTTCCGCTATCGTCACGTTTCGTGCGCGACTCGCATCAGATATCTTTGGAGGAACATGTATCCTTGAAGTTGCGATGCTTTTCATTCGAGCGCATCTCCTCGCGTAGGGGTCGCATGGAGCGCTGCAAATGGGTTTGGCTCGCCGTTGTTGAGTCATCGTACTGGCAGTGAGAGAATGTAGGATGAGCATTCCGGTACCATGGCTCACCAAGGTTGGTGATGCGTGCTAGATCGAGATAAAGGTGAGTGTGTACAAAGACTTTGTATGGTATAGCGCGAGTGATAAGAGTGGCGAGATCGGACAAAGGGTGGTTTGGCAAGACAAAGCGTAAAGAAAAGGCCGGACAATCTGATGACGGTATGAATCTTGTAACTCGACGGCAGGCGGAAGTTGTCACTGTGCGAAATAACATTCGGGTATTCAAGTAGTCTTCAACATCAGCAGATTTCGAGCCATGCGAAGTACAGGACAAATAGAAAAGTCCTCCACAGCCACTCAACTCCCCCTAGCTCTCAAACCCGCCTGCCTTCCCCTCATACTCTGAAAGAACCCCTGCATCAACCCCAGATCCATCCGACTAAACTCCCACCACCCCTCCTGCGCCGCATCCGTAGTCCCCACATAAACCTCCCTCGGATGCAACCGCGCACAAGGCCAAAGTCCAAATGGACGAACAGACAGCGTTGCGAGCAGCGGGTACAATTCCTCTAGGAGCAGGCTCGACAAGATCTTCATCTCGCCCTTGTATCCCGGCGACACTTGGTCGATAAACTCCTGGGAAAGCAGGTCTAATGTCGTGTCTACAAGGCGCACATGGCCGCCATTACTTCCCCACGACGCACCGTACGGCGGCGGAGGTCTTGTTTCCTCGGCTGGGGGGTCGACATGCGATTTGAATGCTTGTTTGTCCACGACGAGGAAATCTTGCGTCCACATGCGGCCTAGCGTGGGTAGCATGGTGAAAGTCCGCTTGAAATGCTGTTTCGCAGCCGCGATGTCGCCTTCCGCGATCCCAGCCTCTCGGCCGTCGATGAACATGATTTTGGCCTTGCTCTTGATGTTTTCGAAGCCGGAGATCCACGTCCCAGAGCGCATGACGTCTTTGGTGAAGTTTTCTTCAAAGGTAGCCCATTCTTCGTCTGTTTCCGAGTAGGTAAGGCGGTAGCACACGAAACCCCATGCATCAGGGTTTCTCTCGATGTTGCGCGGGTTCTTTGCGTAGAAATCCATGCGCTCGCGGAGAATGGTGATCCAGTGTTCTTGCGCGACGGGCTTGGGTGGACCACAAAGCGCGAGGCGGGTTTCCTCGCGGTTCTTCTTGCCTTCTTCGTAGTGGCCGAGCAGGTTCTCGGTGTCGCGGAAACGGGGGTGGGCTGGCTTGGTGAGTTGGCCCATTATGTCCATCTGTTCTGCTAGGGAGGGTGGGTTGGCGGCGGTTTCGGCGGCGGCTTTGTCTTCGGCTTCTAAGATGGCTAGTTGGTGCTTGAAGGACTTGCTTCCCATGATTTGGGACCAGGTGTTTTTTCGTTGGGCTACGGGGAGGTCGGTGAAGGCGTTGGTGGCTGTGTAGCCCTTGAAACCGGTCATGGGGACGCCGATCGTGTACTCGAGTCTGGTGAGCATCCCTCTGAGATCTTGGACACACTCGTAGTACTTCTTGCCGGCTTCGCCTATAGCTACTTCGTCGGTTCCAGCAGTTTTGAGTGCCTCTTGATACTGCTCGAAGGCGCGTGCTTGAACTTCATCGACACGATCTACAACCCATTGATGCGTACGCTGCGACATGTTTGTCATCCCGTCGTTCCAGTACTCTGCCCACATGCCAGCAAGATCCAATCTCTCTTCGACGCCATTTTGTTCGCGTCGCAAATTGGCTGCCTTTTGGAATTCGACATATCTGTCGACCATCCAGTTGAAAGCGTCGCGAGTCCGGGTGTGGACTTCCTCGTGACTGAACCATTCAAATATCTTGGTGAGGTCATTGATCAATTCGAAGAGGTTCCTGTAGTTGGCAGGGTCATCCATCTTGCGTTCTACCCAGCGATCTCCGCTGATTGGCACCATACCAAGCAAGAGCTTTGCTTTGAGAGGGCGTAGACGCGCGAGGAAGCCCATGTGTGGTGATCTTCGGAGCTCTGGGATTTCTTGCCTCTTCATCAGCGGTGCAATGCGGTCCATGCAGCTGTAATTGTTTCTGTTGAAAGGTGCAGGAGCCCATTGGCTGTATGGCGCGGTCAGCAGCCCGTATTCTTCTTGTGTCATGAGTGGGAAAGACGGACGGCCGCCGCCGGATCTGCGACCGCCAGTACTGTAGTCACTAAAGCCCTGTAGGTTTCGCACTGATACGAGGTCCTCCTCTTGTATTTGTTAGTGTATGGTCATGAGTTGAATGGAGGTTTAGTACCATAAACAAGATTGAGCAGCTGTTCGTGACTCCATGATGCATGGTCACCGAACCAGTCCTTCATGTGCTTCTCCGCCGCATCAAGATCCATATTGCGAAGGCTTTCTTCCATTGTCTCTTTCCCTGCAGCGGTAGCGGTATGCGATGTTGAGGTGAATTGTTGATAGCGGACTATGGGAATCTGTCTTTGCATTTGTAGACTCGAAGACAGGTACGGTGTAGAACGAGCTATACTGCATCTGGGCACGCGCCAGGCTGCAATGCGCGAGGCCTGTCGGGTCAGCCTGAACGAAGCCATGAATAGAATTTTTTCAAGGCAACGAACGCTCGAGCGCGGAGCCCAGAAGACGTTCACGGGCGGCTGCCTCAGGGTGAATGTAAGGCGTGCCGCGTTATGACTGAAAAGGGAAAGGCGGATCACCGCTAGTTTCCGCGGCGCCACTAGGCAGCGATCTGGACCCAGAACACTTCCCGTCCCAAATCGCTCATTGCTTTTCCCTCGCAAGAGATGCTCTGCGGGCGCACACTTCCACTCTTAACCATGCGACGCGCAACGGGCATCATATATGCGGTTTCTGGAGTGCCCAGCACGTAATGGGAATGTATTGTCGTGTACTTGTCTTCCAGTTCACGATACAGCCTAGTTGCTTGCCTTCTCCGTTGCTATCTACAAGTATACAGGATGGGGAAGTAATACAGACAGCACACTCTGACCTCAATGATTGATTGGCACCAGAACTCCCGCAAAGCCATACTTTTGTCTATCTCTCTTGCTCAGCACCAAGCTGTCCAGCTTCATTGAAGACTGCGACTCTCCAAATAAGCTAGTGCTGCGTCACGAAGACCGCGATATCCCTGCCCATCTTGCTTTCGGGTCGCACCATGGCTTCCTCGCTTTCATTTCCAAGGTCTGTGAGCCCTTCAATGCCGTACTTTCTGTTGCTACTTGACTTATTCGAGGATGTGCCAAAACGCTTCATCTCAAATCTGCCGCTATATGATCGATCGGACTGTGCGCGAGGCGAGTCGGAAGCCTTGTCGTGACTTCCGGCGCTGCTCCAGACTCTAGGAAGGTAGGTTTTGATGAGGACTTTGAAGGTCGATGCCGAGCTGCATATGATGGCTGCAAAAACACAGGGTTAGCCTTGACAGATTTGATCAAAGATTTGAGAGGAGACATACCTGCGTAGATCTCGATGCTGCACCAGTTCAACGAGTCGGCCATATAGTACCAAATATCGGCTTCGTCGGAGAGAAAGAGCACGTAGTAGAAGCGCACACAGCCAGCTGCAACTGCGACCAGTCCTACCCCGAGAAGAGCGCACAAAGCGATCTTTTGACCGCGCGGCATCTGGAGCTTCCAGACGATGTGCATTGGTAGGATGTATATGGCGAAGTCTTGAACGATGCTGTAGGACGCAAGGGTCAATGAGTCTACATCCAGTCGGGATTTTGGTTGCAATGCTTACTTCATGATACCGTTAATGTTGAAGAACACCTGCTGTGTGTCCTGCTTGAGGCACTTCTCTGGATGCAGAGCCTGACCCTCAGGATTCCAAAACAGCGACGGTGGCGTGCAGACGAATAATAGCACAAAGAAAGTTACAATGGATAGGGCGGCTACCCATGCCATTAGGAAGTATACGATCCACCTCGTGGGTCGTCGAGGATCTAGTCTGTGGTAGAAGACGAGTATGCTGAACTTGACTAAGCATATTGCTACAACGTAGAGTAGGCGTGTCGCGAGATTTGCCTTCAACATAGGAGTGAGGTCTTCGTTGGAAATGTCGGGTGCTGTAAGATTGTCAGCTAAAATTCGAGCAGATGATCGGTATTGACTGCTTACTATGCTTGCCTACACCGTACCAGCCGCCTGCAAACGGGCTGTTAGTCAATCTTGGGCTCAATCACGCCTTCGATGCGAGGTTCGTAAACTTACAAACCATATTAGCGACTGACAGCGAGATGGTGAAGAATGCGCCAGAGATGATCAAATCTGATTCTGGCTGTCAGCATGCTGCTTGGGAGCGTTGGCTATAGAGGTCAACTCACAGTCGTCGGTAGCCAGTTTCAGCCGTATCAAGCGTACACGAACATAGACGCGTAGAAATACTACGACACTGGCAATTGCGATGAAGGGGATGCCGATGGCGAACAACGAAGACTGCTTGGTATCACTCTCGAGCCCGCGAGGCTGCACTTGACGAGACATTTTCTGCAGTGGAGACATCTGCGATGGTCAAACACCAAAGAAGAACTGATGCGTGTGGAGAAGGTGACCTATCCAAAGCCAAGTGCCACTGCAGCCACAGGTGAAGACATAACTACACCTATTGGCCTACTCGGGGCCACCCGCTGTGCCTCACGGCGTGGGAGAACAGGCTGGCGATCGTTATGTCTGTCGGTAAATCACATGGTTGTCGTTTCGCCCCGGTACAACGGTCTTGGACGCCTATGCAGTCGCGGCTCGAAATGGTATCTCTTTCATGCCTGATCACCATCTCACTGGAGCAAGTATGGCTATCCCCTGGCGGCGCTAAGATTGCTGTTGCATTATCTGAATAGAAGCAACTCTTGGTGGTCTGTGAGGCTCGGTTAGGACTTTGACGCAAAGATGAGCTCATACTCGGTAGTGTCGCATAAATGTCCACGCCGCACTGACTCGAGGGCGGACATTACCCCACGCCGTATGCCGTGGCTAAATCCTACACAAGGGACCTGCCGCTTAGGATGGCAGGCAGCTCCGATGGGATGTTATTCCCGACTGAAGGATGCTTGAGCCGCGTACGCTGTTGCATGGAACGTGTCGAGACTATCCTGAGCAGGAAGCGATTTTCATATTTTGCAGACATGATCGCGATGAGAACGAAAGCGGGGATGTTGGAACGTAGTTCTATTCGCATTTTAGGATCACTAGAGCACCCTATACAAGAGAAAAACTGAACAGGTCTGTAGACTACATTGACCCAAAACCTTGCGTAGGAGGTGACCCAAAGTCAACGTAGGCTCCAGGCTGTTCAGTTTTTCCCTAGGTTGGGGTAAGAGGAACTTCAGGATGGCCAACTGAAAGAGACCGTCCATGCGCAGTATAGATCCTCTCGCTCCATGAACAGGTCTCGAAGATGGCATGCTCAATGGAAAGCCCACCCCGTCGGTGCTCACTTCTTAGTCGCGCCGATGCAGCTCTCCATTGTCACCATGCGCCTGTTCTCCTTCAGTGCAATCAACTCGGCTTGGAAGTCAGCTTCCCAAGCATCTTGCTGTCTCTTTGGCTTCCAGCCCAATAGCTTGCGTGCAAGTACCGCTTTCGTAGCTTTGTGCCCACCCCAACCACGCTCCGCGATATCGCGACGACCAGCAGTGAGCTTGTCGGCAATCTCATGCAGCGGCACAGACCGAATCTCCCTCTCCTTGGGAGTACCTTCACGTGGCAAGATACCGTCAGCGAATGCTGCGTCCAGACACCCTTGGTTGATGTCCTTGATTAGTGTGCGCCCGACGGCCGCGAACATGACGCCGTTCTTGCCAGATGGGAGGTAACCGACGCCGCGATCTTTCCGTTCGAGGATCTTGCGTACGAGAAGGACGTAGATGTCGGCGAGATCGATGACGTGAACCCAATCGAAGTTTGCCGTTTCGTTGAGCTTCCAACCGTATCCATGCTGTACAACGTACATCATGATCAAGGGAATGACTAGGCCTTGCTTGTTGAACAAGCCGGTGCCTTCGCCAAAGATGCATGGTGTGTTGATACTAATAGCCTGTACGCCAGTAGCATCAGCAGCCTCCAAGACGCCCACTTCGGTTGTCCGCTGCGTGTAGGGCTCCATCTCATCGAGCGCTCTCATGAAGCTGAAGATCATGCCTTTGTCCGTCTCGTCGTTCCATTCTCGTATGGGTCGTGGAGGTTGCGATATGGGACGGTCGGATAGATTGGTGCAACCTGATATGTGTAGTATCCATGGCGCTGGCTTGCCAGCATTGATGCCGCGAGCGAGTCCATTGACAAAGGCAATGGCGCCTTCAGGAATGAAGCCAGAGCCTGTGTTGATGATGATGTCGTAGTTGGACGCTGTGTCTTCGATGAAGGCTACATCTTCTAGACCGGACCATTTGATGGTGTTTACACGGGAGCCGTATACGGTTTTGAGCTTCTGAGCTTGCGTTTCATCGCGGATGAGGAGGTCGAAAGTGAGATCTTTGATACTCGGTGCTGTGTTTGCAATGAGCTGGGCGAGAACAGTGCCGCCAACGTATCCTGTAGCGCCCGTGAGTAGAATCTTGCTCATTGTGTGATCCAGAAGGTTCTCCAATAGGTTCGAGAGATGTATTGATCAACGAGACCATTTGCTCCCTCAACCAGTCTTGTCTTTCGAGACAGCTCCTCGGAGACTGACTCGTAGTCATGCTTCATAGTGGGTACCATGCTAGTGAGAAGCGACCCCGGCCATATAGGATTGTTACACATTGGGAAATAACAACGTCGCGTGGGGTTGGGCAAGGAGCTGAAAGGATTCTTCCGGTCAACCGAATTGTTGAGCATGCATCAGCCGCCTGTCAACTTCCGATATGCGCCTTCAATCATCAGTTGTGACTGTGGGAGGACGTGACCAGGTAGCCGACACTCAGAGAAAGAACGGAACGTCTGGTCGTTGCGATCAGACGAAGGGCAGCTATAAATGCGAGCAACATCCTGTCTACCAAGCGTTTGAGTTGTATTCGGCTTCTTCCTGAACACACTGTCAATCTGGACTGTATGAGGTAAATCCTCCGCTATTCCAGGGGAAGATGCGTTCGTGAGGCACAGCAAGATCGGCTCATGTGAGAGAGAGGGGGTGCACGACCGTTGCTAGTCATAGTAGAGCTTCCTGGTCGCGACAGTGACCTCGACGAAGGGTTGTCGCAAAGCTGCCATAAAGAAAGGTGGCATCCAGTATTTGGTTGGAGCGTGTGGACTACGTCACTTCATGGCCTGAGAATTGACCAGACGCCGCATGGTCGTGCATACTTCATGCACGTTGTCGTCCATCGCAAGGAACGCGTTAGATTGGGGTTCGCATTTGCACATCTGGCAGTGTGCAATCGCGCAATCCGATGGCTGCAGGAGTGGTCGAGATGATCTCTGTTGTGTAGACGGATGAGTTGCAACGGATGGGTGAATGATCGTGATCGCACGACGCGTCTCCTTCCTAGCTGACTAGCGCGACGCTAGTTCGCGTCGACATGACGTAACCATCGAGACTCACAAACCCACGAAGATAGTAAAGAATAATTATCCTACACAATGCTAGTCTTACCGTGCGCATCGTTCGGTACCCTGGGCCATCTCCAGTCCTAACCTTCGGCATGCTTGCGACATTCCCTATTATTGGAAGGCTACTACCACACGCCATGTAGGACCCCGGAGTTACTCGCTAGCTTCCCACATGATAGCGACCAACTTATCGAACTATCGTATTTGTCTCTACCATCGTTTCCGTTCATCTCAGCACTGGTAAAGGTCTATGTAGCTGCCGACCACTATCGTCGCGTGTACCTCAGCCCCCATTTGATATCATGTAGTTGTCTACCACCATATAATCTTGCAAGGGCTTTTTGCTTCGCCTACAAGCCCAGGGAGTTGTTCGAGGGGTTGAGAGAGTTGTTTGAGGGGTTGGATCATACTTGCTTGCGCTTCGCGGATGCACTGCCCCCACTCTCGTGCTCGAAGGCTGCCCGGGCACCGGCAAATCTCACACTCTCCACGCCATCTGCGTCGCAATGGTCTTCATGGGCTAACACGTCTTCGTCAGCGCTCAGTCCAACGATGGCGTTGACGCGGTCTTTGAGAACGTCGTCAAATGGGCAGGGAAGAACCGCCCGCAATGGATCGAGGAGGGCGTTTTGTGTCGCGTGGGAGCCAGTACCGTCGATGAATCGCTCTTCAAGGAACTCAACCGTCACTGGGACGAGGCCGACGACGACGATGAAGACAACTTCGATGGATTGATCAGTTCCATCTCAACATCCAACATCCCCGACTGCTCCGCGTACAAGATGGCCAAGTACGCTCGCTCTAACCCGACTGAGGAGTCATGCCCCGCCTACATCAAGTACGCCGATGCGAGGGTCAAGAAGAAGCGTAGATTCCAGACCGGTCAGCCGAAGGTCTCTGGCGCTACAACGTCTCGCGGCTCAGCCATCCGGGAGCTCATGAAGGCATGAATCGGCAAGCCTTGACTAGTCGCCGCCACCTCCGCCGCCTCTCAGCGTGAGGTAATTCAGCGTATTCTAGGGCTGTCAGATGTAGACAAGTTCGACATGGTCCTTTTCGATGAGGCCTCGCAAGCTACTGAGGCATCTTCGATGCTCATTTTGACCACGGAACGGTTCCTCGGCGTGGGCATAGTTTTCTTGGGTAGAGAGCATTTCCAACTTCCGCCTGTCATCAAACCCAAGGGTGAGAACCTTCGGTAGCATTCTCAACATCTCGCTCCTTGAGCGCTCGATCAAGGTCTACCATGACCGGCCTGCCGTCAACCTCATTTAAAGTCACCTTCACCACTATCGGATATGCAAACACGCCTCAGCGATGAAGTCCAAAATAGGCGGCGATCTACCAGATCGACGTGACGAATGTGGGTCAGCAGGCTTCTACACTCCACACTGCACGCTTAAGCGTCTACTACACATGAATGTCACGCGGAGACATTAGCACAAAATGATCATCTGCACTGGACAAAATCACTGCGACTACCTGCTGGGTGACATGTATCGATCACGAGAAGAGAACAGGGGGATTATGTAGCAGTCCAGCACTGCTCCTGCAGTCAACACTTACCCTTACCGTCACTCTGACCTATCTGCCATTGGCCAGCAGCGACGATAGAGGAAGTCATCATGGTGTAATATAAAGCTGTTAGCATATCGCAAGAAGAAGAAATGGGTAGAATTGAACTCACAAAAAAAGTTCAGCCACCGTCCTCGGAACAAAAACGGTGGCGGGCCGCCGTAGCCGCCCAGGTGATGGAGTGAAAAAACGAGTGGTAAGTATGTAAACCGATCCTCCCCAAAGGTCGCGAACGTTAATTCGCAGCTCGAGTCCCTACACCACGAAGAGGCTGTACAAGCGGGATGTAAGAGGGGTTGTGTGAAGGAAGGCAGCGTTTCGTAACTGTAAACGCCAGAAGTGGTGTGAGAGAAGAAGAAGGGTGGCGGGGGACGAGCAGATTATATACTGACGGGTGGCGAATCTCGTGCCTGCTGCGCTCGGGCGCTCATGACGTATCGGTGATATGGAACGTCGCAGAGACTTCTGGTGAGGTACGAAAGAGGAAGGAGCACTCAGTGCCCTCACTTCCACCGATTCCGATCATCGCAACAAGAAGAGGGTTCACAACGTGCAAAGTCAAGTATTTAGTAATTCGATAAATTCATAGCAGCAAACCATGAGCGGAATGCGGTGCAAGGATTCGGAGTGTGCTCACCGTCTCCTACCACCAATGCACTCCGCCTGCTCACACCCATTACTCCCCCGCCCACCCCCCAACAACCCCCCACGCATTCTCCCCATCCTCCCTATTCCTATACACAGCCCTAACCCCCTTCTCCCTCAACGCCTTAACAGCCGACGCTCTATACACAAACCCCTCATCCTCCTTCTCCGTTTCTTCCGCCCAACGCCAAAACTCCCTGTTCACCTCCATCTCCACAAAGCTCAAGCCCGGAAAAAGGTATCTATCATACATCTTATACAACGCCCCACTGACAAACACACAGTCCGTCATGAGATCGTACCAGGTATGCAGTAGATGCAGTCGCTTGAGCGAGGCAGGAAGTACATCTTTCAGCCTACCCCATGCGTAGCGAGGAAACACGACGCTAGCGTCTACACACAAATTCTCAAGCTTGTGCAGATCAGCGAGTGACGCGGGGATCCAGTTCGGAGCCACACGCCTATCCGTCGCCCCCGTGTTATACAGCGCCAGATGCCTTAGCGTCTCCCTATGTTTCCTCAGCGCATCAACAACGTCCCCAAAATGAATAGTCGTCGGCCTATCGAACTTAGTCCAGAGCTGAAACCTATGGTTATGATTCCGAGCCATGTGATAAGCGAAGTGAGACAGCGACTTGCAGCATCGTATCACCAGACTCAAGACGTCGACGTGGACGTAGCCGCCGTGCAGAGTGAGATGGCGGACGGTGGATGTGTGGTCGGGGAATAGGGCGGCGTCCCAGTGCCAGGCATGACGGGGTTGGAGTTCGCGCAGGTTCCAGACTTCTAGTTGATAGAGGTTGGGTAGTTGGAGGAGCTTTGCGATGCGGTCGATGTCTATGTGGGGGGTTCGTATGGTAACATTTTTGAGGAGGTTGTAGGTTGGTGGTGTCTGCAAGAGCGGGCCGGGTAGGAAGGGGATTTCCCATGGTCGCGTGGATACAATTATGGAGAGCTCTGGGAGCTTGAGTTTGCGGTAGTGGCCTTCTACGGCATACTTCAGAGTATGTATGTTTGGTGTGTGGAGATATAGTAATGCACACGCTGCAGCCCCGAAGTGAACATCTGGAGCTTGTAGTAGCCGTTTGACAACGGGATCTGTAGTTAAACCCTGCAAGTCTTGGAGAGTTACTGGAGGGGTGTTGGGGTCATCGCTGTTCAATATCGCTATCCGGTACTTCTGGTTTCGATACCCGTTCCAGACTGCATTTAGCTTGAGCGAGCGCACCAGGGCAGCGAGAGCAGGATGGCTGAGGAGGGTTCGTATGAGAAGGACGGGGTTGAAGTCGGCGCCGGCATGAATGTTGGCGTAAAGCGCTTCCGTCGCGGTTGGGTTGAGAGGCTTGACTAGACAGAGCTTGCAGAGTACTTTCTTGGAGTTCGCATCGGTGACTGCAGCAAAGTCGGCAACTTTCAGAAGCAGTTCTGGTGGTAGATCCCCGATACCCCTGGGCGAGTGCCCAGTAGTTACCTGTAGTGTGTCATCATCGTGGGTTTGTGTTGAGCTCATGACTGCCAAGGATTTGGTATTGGTCAGATGCTGACGATGTGGAAGATTGGTGAGTGTAACTTTCAGGGTTGTACCGGCAGTAAAGACCATGGAGGAACCTTCAAAATTGTGTTAAATGAACAGCAAGCGGGCGACTGCAATATTGAACGTAAGCTGATGCCATTGTGTGAAGCTTTCTGACCGCAGCGGATGTGAAAGCCGAGTAATTGCAGAAGACCAGTACGCGTATATTGCTGATAGTGAATGCAAAGGAAATGGGGTATCGTATGCTCCTTCGCCCAAACGCCAGTGAATGCAATAATAGTGTCGGTGAAATGTCGTCAATCAATGCGTGGGCGTGCGATCAATCCGAGTCGTATCCCACCAACGCCCCAAGCAAGGCCTGCTTCTTCGTCGGCACCGCGGTGTCCGTCTTTTCCTTTTCTTGACACGATGGCGACGAGATCGCAGCTGCGTCTTTCGTCTCAGGGTCTCTCTTCCTCTTCAATATGCCGAGATTGACTTTCGACGTCGCTGAAGCCTCCTTGTTGAGGAAAGGATCAACCACCGCCCTCGTATTTCCGACTAATGTCTGCTGCAACCCCAGCCTCGACTTCTCTTTCGCAACTTCCGCCTTAAGCTTTTTCGTCTTACGAGCCGACTCTCCATCCTTCCCATCCTCCACCTCCGCCTCCCCAAACAGCGGCTTCCACGATAACCCCTCCAACGACCTCCCCTCACCCACATCCTTAGCGCCAAACTCCACAAGCCCAGCCCTCATCCTATCCGCCTCGATCTCATCCACAATATCCATCCCCAAACTAAACTTCTCCTGCATCCCCTCCCTATGCCTATCCTCCTTCCTCCACACCTTCCTCTTCCCACGGAACACTTCCCTCAACTTCGCATTGACATCATACGGATCCCGCCAAACCTCCGCTTGATCATACAACTCCTCCACGCGCTCTCTATTCTTCTTCTCAATCCCTTTATCCTCCATTTTCCCTTCTAGATTCGCAAAAGCATCGTCCCTCCTCTTCTGCCTCTCCTCCTCTGTCAGGAACTTGAGCTCGCCATCCGCTGTATCGTCCTTGACGGTAGTTCCATAGTCGCGCCGTCGCGCCCCCTCAACGACTACGTATTCGCTGTTTTGTGGATCGGTTCGGATCTCCCACCACCCGCCGCACGCGCTGTGCTTCATGCGAAAACTCCATATTGGGGTGGTGTGGTAGTTTCCTATTTTCTTCTTTTCGGCGTTGAAACGGACGCCTTGGCCGATTATGGCGGGTGGGGTGCAGTGGTTGCACCATACGGCGAAGGGGAGTTCGAAGCGGACGGTTAGGATGCCTTGGGTGATCTTGTTGGCGCGTTTGCCGAGCGGGTGGGAGGAGTTGTTGAAGCTGGGGGGGTTCGAGGCGTCGGGCGGGTAGTACCGCCCCATGTTGAAGCCCTGCATCGTGACGGGTGGGGGAGGGAGGTTTACGCAGCGTGCGCAGGTTCGTGGTGGTTGAGAGGTTCATTGCGTGAGCGACGGTCGCGAAATTTGGCCGCGGGAGTGGATGACGTAAGCATAGCCTTGCTATCCATCCATGGATGGCTGTGACGCGACTGTCACGCGACGAGGCTCTTTCACTGGAAGACGCGTCGTGACGTCATGGACTTCTGCGTCTCGCTAGCCTTCATGCACACGCATCTAACTTCCTAACTTAGAAGGTTAATTAAGGTTGCTGTTGATTGCGGCACTAAAAGGCTTGTCTCACAGCAGTGCCGTGACGCTTATCTCCGAGCCCTGAGAATCATACATGTACAGTAGAAGATCATCACACACAGGAACTCTAATGACTAGAATCGGAAGAATATTTGTCATCATATTGTTCGGATGCTCGGTCTATGCTAGCCTTGCGTCCAAACGCCGTGGAACCTCAGGCTATGTTGCCTCAATGGCGACAGCTTTTCGTCAATACGGATATCCTGCTCCTTCTCTTCCTCCCTGTGGAATGATCATACGTGGTTTAATCAACCATTTAAGCCTCGTCGGTGATGAGCTTGGTGATCTTGCCAATAGCGATCGTCTGACCCTGGTCACGGAGGGTGAAACGTCCCAGCTGTGGGTAATCTTCGAATCGCTCGACACAGATGTTTCCGGCGGTACCGGTGATTTGCAAGCGCGCGATGATGCTCATGCCCTTGGTAGCGAATCCTGGAGCCTTCTTCGATTTCCGTCCAGTACCCTTCTCCAGCTTGTGCAACAGAGCGGTGATGGTGACCTCTTCTTGTGCGGCGTGGACGTGGAGCACGCAGTTGAATCCGGCTGTCAGGATAGACTTGATGTCGAGCAGCACGACCTGGGCCTCGAATTGGGAGACGCAGTGGACGGGGCGCTTTGGTGAGCACAGAACGTATCCCTGGTCATCAAAGTTAGCAAGCAATCAGAACAATCTTCCAATCTTTGCTTACAGGCAGAATGTCTTCTTCTTCAACACCCCGAAGCCTCACACGGATCTGGTCTCCACAGGTTGCGCCTGGGATTTCCTCTTCTTGTTCACCGTACAAAGCGGAGATGTGAATGGTTTGTCGGTTGGGCATCATGAGGTACCTGATATCATTAGTACAAAGCAGACAAAGCTTATGACACTGTGACTTACTTCTGTTCCTTCTTGATGATACCAGACTCGATCTTGCCCTCAATCATAGTACCCATGTCCTTGTACTTGGCGGCGATGGGCATCATGAAAGGAGCATTGAGTTTACGCTCGAGCGCTTGCATGTTGTCTAGGTATTCGAGCAGAGACGGGCCGTCGTACCAGGGAGCCAGATCCTTGGGCACGCGGGTCTTGATACCTGTGAATGTTTGCGCGCTGACTGGCATCATGCTGATGTCTGTCTTGGGGTTGTACCCGAGACCCTTCAAGAACATGACCACCTTGCTGGTGCACTCCTTGAAACGGTCCTCTGACCACTCAACAGTAGGGTCGTCCATCTTGTTGACGACGATGAGGATCTTGTTGACACCCTGTGTCTTGGCCAACATGGCGTGCTCTCGGGTTTGTCCACCCTTCTCGAAACCGGTCTCGTATTCTCCCTTACGTCCAGAAATGACGAGAATACCAACATCGGCTTGCGAGGCACCACTGATCATGTTCGGTACGTATGTCTTGTGGCCTGGCGCGTCCAGGATGGAGTAGCGTCGCTTCTCCGTCTCGAAGAAACCTCGGCCGACTTCGATAGTCTTGCCCTGCTGTCGCTCTTCCTTGTTCAAGTCAAGCGCCCACGAGATGTACCATGTTTCACGACCAGCGTCCTTGGCTTCCTTCTTGTACTTGTCGAGTGTACGCTCGTCGACCATGCCGGTGGAAATGAGAATACTTCCGCCGAGGGTGGACTTTCCTGCGTCAACGTGACCCAAGAAGATGATGTTGACGTGCTCCTTTCCGTAGATCTCGGCAAGGGTGGCCTCATCAACGACTTCGTCCATTTCCTTCTCGACATCCTGTGCCTTGGCCTTCTCGGCAGCCTTCTCCTTCGGTGTCGGGCTGTTGCGGCCAGAGGAAGGTGTTGGCGAGGTTCGGCCAGAGCCTCCAGACGCCGGGGTGGGCTCTCCAGTCTTCTCAATGGCCTTTGCAGCGGTGACCTTGGTGCCGGCCTCAGCGGTGCCCTTCTCCTTGTCTGCCTTCTCCTTCGCTGCCGATGGAGCGGCGGGTGTGCCCAGGCTCAGGACCTTGGTGCCGCCTGCCTTCTCGACCTTTGGTGTTGTGGTGTCGCCTCCGATGGAGAGGACCTTTGCCTTAGGCGCGCTGTCGCCACCAATCGAGAGAACCTTTGCCTTGGGCGCCTCCTTCTTGGCCTCGGCGGGTGCGGCACCCTCTGAGCCAGCCATGTCGGTGTCGCCTCGCTTCGCTATCCGTACGGGCGCCTGGCCTTGCTGCGCCTGCTGGGGCTGGAAGTTTTGTTGCTGGGGGTATTGTTGTCCGTAGTTGGGGTATCCTCCTTGCTGGCCACCGTATTGCTGCCCGTATTGCGGGTAGCCTTGCTGCTGTTGGTAGCCACCGTACTGCTGGCCGCCGTATTGGTTGTAACCGCCATATTGCTGCTGGCCGTACTGGTTGTAGCCCTGGTAGCCTCCGTAGGCTTGGCCGGGGACGAATGTGCTGGCGCCCGGCGTGAATGTCTGGGCGCCTGGTGTGAACGTGGGCGTGTTGTTGAGGTTCATGCCCTGCGCCTGCTGCGCGAGGCGCTCCTCCTCTTGCTCCCAGCTGTCGGCCATGGTGACGTCGGTCTCGTGGGGATGGGTCGTGTCGTCGGGGGTGGTGTAGTGCGACGGCGTGCGAATTTGGACGGTTGAGTCGCTCGTAAATTGAAAATGCGTGAGGTCGACCCGCGGCTAGAGAGCGACTATCAGGTATATAAGCGGACGGGCGTCGAGTGTCGTCGGCGAAAAGTGAAAATGTGCCGGGTCGCTGCTGCCCACGCAGGATTTGGCGGGGTTGCTTTGGGTGGCTGTGTGGGGCTGACTCAACGCCTCGCTGCCTAACATTGGCCAGGGCGCCCAGCAACAAAGGCACTCACCAGCCTCAAACATTCACTTTGTCGTCACTTGCCGCACTTAATCCCGGTTGCGTTCCCAAGCAACCTGATATCTGACCTCATGGTTCCTCTCTCCCAACCACTTCATCAACCGCCCCTTCCACACATACAAGGGTGAAGCCCAACCCATAGGGCAAGATGGAGGCAATCTTAGCAAAGGTATGACTATGCTTTGACCCCCAACGCGTCATAGCAGACAGGGAGTCATTTTCTCGTATTCCTGAAACATGCTGACATGTGATAGGTCACCCAGCAGGCTATGAGCTATGCTATCCGAAGCGGCATAGCAATCACCAGCCACTATGCGCTTAAGCAATGCGGCCGACTGATGAAGACGGTCGATGGTCGAGAAAAGCAGGAACTCGCGACTCTGCAACTTAGACTCGACTCCAAGATCAAGATTATCTCACCGGCAATCGATATGATTGAACTGATTGCGGCACGCGGCAATACCTCGCTTGAGTCCGCAGTGGGTCTCACCAAATCTCTTCGGTGGGATATCCAGACCTTAGGGAGTCGTGTCGAGAAGGCCGTCGCTGAAGAGCAGCTTGCAAGAAGAGGCAGCTCTAAAGCAAAGTCACGCGACCAAAACGACACCGAGCTCAAGATCATCATCGACGAGATGAAGAGGTTGCTGGAGCGGATTGAAGACGCGGTGCCACTGATCAATCTGGCGATCACCACATCCGGTACCAGTCTCTCAACTACGCTCCCAGCTACTGTATCTCCATCACGACTTCTACAAGCTAGCACCTTCCTCACTTCTGGCGACATGCAATATTGCGCATCGAAGCCTAGGGCTCAGCAAATTGGTCCGACCTTCACACTCTCCGTGTACATGTTGTTCGCTGGATACGCGCATCGAGCTCATGAAGAAGACGTGCGAGAGACAACATGGAAGGAGGTCATGCATAAGGCGCGTGTTACACTGATGCGAGTTCCCCTGGACAACGTCTATGACTATCCGACACCCTTTGGGCAAGACAGTCGACGCGCTGATGAGGCTAAACACCCTCACATTCCATCCGACAGCATGTTGCAAGAGTTCGCTTACCAGCTGGTTATTGTCGAAGATTTGGATGATGGGCGTATGCATGAATTCGAAGATGGCGAACCCCAACCAGGACCATACGATGGTGTTGAGCAAGCAGGCGTCCGTGAGATCATACCTATACATGAAGTCTCAAAGATTTTCTACGCCGATACGGGTAAGATACTGAACATCGGCTCCGACAACGAGAGCAATAACCCCATATTACTGCTGAAGCGAGACGTCAATGCAGCACCACCTCGGCGGATGATGGAGCGCGATACCGAGGAACTTGGCTATGAGTCAGACGACTCACATACCGTTGCTGATGATGAAGATCCGGAGCAAACAGAGTTAGAAGAGCAACTGCGACGCGAGTCGACACCACACCTCGAAGAACCCACCCCACGAGAGCCCACCCCGCAAGAGCCCGAGCAACCTACGTACCCCTGGCGATTACCCCCCACGCTCGATCTCGAATGGATGGCCTTCGAAGTATACACCGAAGACCCCGCCACTGACTCCGAGATCGACGAAACAGAGGACCTCACTGAAGACGTTTCTCCTCCATCCCCAGCAGCAACACCCACACCACCCGACTTCCTCGGCCGCTTCTCCAATCTAAATCTCCGGCCTAGCACGCCTACCTCCCCACAACCGAATTCTAGCAACCAGATGATTCCCTCACCGCAAAAGGCTTCTGCGCCCACCCCACAATACCAGCAACAAGCACCGACGTCCCTCCCTGCTATCAAGACATCGCTTTCACTTCTGGAGATGCTGATCCGCTTGACTGCGCTCCAGCAATTCCAGCAATCATCCCATCTCGCCATTCCAGATGAGTTTCTCAACTTCTTCCTCTCGGATAGCAGTACAGTGGGCGCCGGTGGTGATGCTGAGTTACGACGACGAGTGAGGAGAGAAGCGAGAATGAGAGTAGGCTTCGATCCGTACGACGAAAGTCCGATCAAGAGGAGAGGAGAAGAATATCTAGAGCATGAACTCCACGAACATGGCCATGACCAGGTGCACGACCACGACCGCGATGGGTGGACAGATACGCCCACTGCGAACGACGGTAGGGGTTACGACTACGATAGCTATCCCATCGGTCAGCGTGGTTCATCGCCGTACTCGCGCTCGCGGGGTAGTACACCTGGTACCCCGACCGTCCGCTCAAATTCTTCCGCCGAGTTCTCACACACCGCAAGGCATAGTCTGGGTAACGTCTCCTCGCCAAGTCCTCTCCTCAGACGAGCAACCACACAACCGGGTCAGCATCTCAATCAGATGAAACAGCCCAACTTCTCGCGGAGGTCAAGCAATAACACAGCGATACCGCGTACGGGGAGTGTGCCGCCTGATACGCCGCCTAGTAGTGTGGCTAGGCCGGGTTAGAAGTACTCGCAGACGAGAACACGAGAGAGAGAGCGTCATGGGCGAATGTGTGCAGATTGTTTCATGTTTCAGATTAGAAAGAGCGAGCGACTTCAAGCATCAGAATGGCGTTCTAGATACCACCTGTCTTTTGTACGTAGAATGCACCTTCAATTGAGTATGATTTAGCGTAGCATAGCGAGGGGGGCATTCATGACCAATTCTTGCAAGATATCTCACATAAGTCACTATCCTATCAAAAAAAAAACCCCTTCCATCTCATTCCCATCAACCCAACACACAACAAGTAACCAAAACACACAATCCCATCGCGCCGAAAACACCCCATATCATTCATATTCATATTCATATTCACATATCCACCCCTTTCCCTCCACCCAACCCATCCCATCCCATCCGCCCATCACACCACCTACTCCCAGTCCTCCTCCTCATCACTCTCCTCCGTTACAACTTTCTTTTTCCCGTCCTTCCCGTCCTTCCCATCCTGCGGACTCCCCGGCGCCCTCGTCGTAGTCCCAGAAACAAGATCATAACTCGCGTCGCTATCAGCCACGCTCTTCTCATCGTTTGATCGGCGGGGTTGCGCGGGTGCTGGTTTAGCGTCGTCTGTGGGTTTGAGGGTTTTGACGGAGGCGGCGAGGTCGGTTGGGGGTTTGGTTGTGCTGGTTGTTGTGCTGGTGGAGGCGGGTTTTGTAGTAGAGGTGGAAGAGGCGGCGGTGGTGGATTTAGTAGTAGGTTTGGTAACGGTAGCGTTGTCGTCGGAGTCGTCGTCTGAGTCGTCTTCTTCGGAGGAATCGTCTTCGTCGTCATCTTCTTCTTCGTCGTCGTCATCGTCGTCTTCTTCTTCCGAGTCTTCGTCCCAGGCTACTTCTTCGTCGGCGGCGGGTGTGGAGGCTGTTTACATGTTAGCTTTACTATCCTTTCCCCCAGATCATGAATCCAACGTACCCTTGAGCATCTCCCTCCTCCTCTGCTCCTCACTCTCAATGACATGGCGCAAGAAATAATATCTGCACCAAAACACCTTATACTCCACCTTCTCCGGCACACACTTCTCCATCGCACTCCTCAACTCCTCATGCTTCTCCAAATCCTTCGCAATAGCCTCTGTCTTCTTCTCCACATCAAAGCCCGCCTTCCAGTTCTCCCACTCCGGGCTCGCGGGGTCTTTGAGGAAGGAATCGAGCGTTGAGTGGATAACGTGGAGTTGGGCGTCGAAGCGCGTGGCGTGAACGACCTTCTTGCCACTGCTATCCTTGCTTTCGAAAAGCACGTCGCCGTCTTTGGCGGCTTGCGAACCGGCTTCGGGAGGCGCGATGGTGACGGCGTCGCGGAGGAAGTTGCGGATGTTGCTGCCGAATTTGAGGAGCGCTTCGTCGGCGGCGTCTTCGGCTTTTTCGACGTCTTTGAGCCGTTTGGCGGCTTCGGAGCGGAAGCGCGATAGTATGCCTTCTGCCTCCTTTACAATGTCTGCGGTCAGGGATTCGGGTCGGTCGGGGTGGGCTTCTGTGTCTTCGGTCGCTTTCTCGGTGGAAGCGTCTTGCGAGGTGGAGGCGGACTTGGAGCTCGAGGCGTCGCCGGGTTGGAGGGAGATTTTGCGCGCGTGGCTGATGATGTTGGAGACACTGGCAGAGGCGTTCTTGACCTGTGGCGCATATTGCTTGCTTGCGTTGTCGTAGTATTGCTCGCCCTACACCGCATACAGTCAGGGAGTATACCTTGAACTACGCACACCGGTCTTACCTGCTTCCGTACATTGCCCAGGAATCCTCCTAGACGCGCCGCCCACGGGCTGCTCGATATAGCTTTGTAAGCATCCTGGAACTCGGCGTTGAAGTTGTTGGTCGTCTCCTGGTGGGTGTTATCTCCGCCGGCGGACTGCTTGGTGGGGTCCTGCGGGTAGCTCTCCTCCTGGATGTGATCGTAGGCGGAATCCATAGCTACGACTGTCCAGAAGGGAGGCGAGGTGTAGGGGAGGTTAGGTAGAGGGTGGGGGCTAAGGATGTTGTTGTGGTCGTGAGACACAGGCTGGTTAGGTCAATCAAGGGTGCAGGTCAAATGCGGGCGGGGCCATGCATGAAGCTCCGCAATTGCCGCTAGCAGTTGGGCGTACATCACCAGCTCAGGCACGCTCGCGTTACACAAACAATGGTCGGGACTGTTGACGCGACGATGATGAATTCATTTTGAGTCTGAACTTCCTCTTCTGATGTGCTCAAAGGTGGTCATTACACCGGCCTAATGGCGTCGCCACTTGCTGCTGATGTGCGCGCTCGCTGCTCGGTGTCTGTTGTGTGCATTCATAGATCCCCATCTATGCAGTAATTACAGAGAGTAGCTTAGCTATCCTTAGGGTTAATCTTAGTTAACACTTACTTAGATAGTTAGATTAATTGTAAGCTTAGCTATCTTTAAATAGTTATAGCCTAGCGCTAGCGCCTTAGTAGCTACTCTACGTCTTATTTTTAACTTTATTTTTAACTTTATTCTTAACTTTAGCTAAACTAAGATTTAACTATAATTATTACTATAAACGTTTATTTACTAAATATACTATAAGTAATAATAAGCTAAGTTCTAACTAAGTATAGACTTATAGTAGACTAAAGTAATAGTAGAAAAAATATACCTAGTATAGTATAATTTAAAATAGCTCTTAGTAAGTATTAATATAAAGAAAGTAAAGCTAATATTAATTTAGAAGTAGTAAAAAGTAATATAAATAGTAATAGTAATATTAAGAACTTTATTATACTAGTAAAAGTACTTTAAATAAAAAATATTAGTAATTAAGTAAGACTAGTCTTTAGTTAGACTAGTCTTAAACTATTCTTAAGCTAATACTTACTTTAGTAATAGTATTATAAGTATAGTAGTCTTTTTCTACGTTTAGCTAGAATACTATTTACGTCTATTATAAGAGTATAAAACTTTAATATAAAATAGTCTTAGTTAACTCTAGTTAGAATAAAAAGAGTAAAACTTAGACTATTATATATTAGACTTTATACTATATATATAATATAAATATTAGTAAAAACATTTCTACTAAAAGATATCTCTACTAAGTTAGTACTTAGTATAATCTTAAAATAAGATACTTTACTAACTTTATAAAAAATAAGTTTACTATATTTATAGTTATAAAAAAATATATAGTTAATACTTATATAGAAGCTATAAATAGAATAATCTTAGTTATATCTTTATATTACTAATAAAGCATAGTATACTATAGCTAGCTATACTCTTCTTATATAAATAGATAGTTAACTTAGTAGATATTAAACTACTTAAGTTAATAGTATAATAAGTATAGACTAAACTTAGATAAAACTATACTAATATATATAGTCTACTTTAGTTTAGTTCTTAAGCGTACTAAGAAACTAAAAGCGTATTATAATATAAAGTAGCTTTACTATAATTATTAGCTTAGAGCTAACTAAGTAGTAGTATCTAGGTTAATACTTAATAAGATTCTACCTCTAAACTATTACTAAATTAGTATTACTTTAGATAATATATATATTCTACTATTTAGAGATATAGAGTTCTAAAAGAAGTAATATTAAAAGTAAAAGATAAGTATTAGTATATTCTTAGATTTATCTTAGCTAATAGTTATTAGTTATATAACGTAAAAAGAACTATAAAATTTAATAAAGTTATAGAAAGTACTATTAAGTTACTAGTATATAGAAATAGAGTAAGTAACTATTAGAGTTACTTTAGTATACTTTTACTTATATTAAATAGACTATTAAGTATAAAGCTATCTATATTACTACTAGAATTTTAAAAAATAGCTATAGATGTAAAACCTACTATAGAGAGAAGTAAGGTAAGTTAAGATCTATCTTAGTTTATACTTAACTAATAATACTAGTTTATCTAGAGCTAGTCTCTACGCCTAGTCTAGAGTATAAAACTTTAGTAAAGTTTACTAATAAAAGCCTTACCTTTACTTATTATATATTATCTATACTATATATATATAAGAACTATCTTAGTTAAATCTTAACTAATAATATATAAGTAGGCTAAGTCTATAAAGTAAAAAGAAAAGAAAGTACGTAGTAAGAGTAAAAGTAGCTAGAGTAAGAGTAGCTTCTAATTAGTGTCTACTAGATCTAGTCTAAGAGAAATTAAATAAGTATTAGATTAGGTAGCTAATTTATTTAGGTATATAGTCTTATAGCCTCTATAAACTTATTATAAAGTATTTTATATAGCTAAGAGTAAACTTAGTATAGTTTAGTAATAAGTACTATAATATATAGTTTGTGCGTCTAGTAGCGTACTTAGTAATTTCTATTAGTATTTATTAACCTAGCTACCTATTCTCTTTACTAATCTACTCTACTATATTAACTAAAATAGCTAAATTCTAGAAATAAATTAGTCTTAGTAGTATCTAATTATAGTGTCTAATAGAAACTCTAGTTAGCTAAGCTATAGTATACTATTACTAATAATATTATTTCTAGGCTTTATATTACTAGCTATTAAATAAAAGTCTAAAAGACTAGATTATTCTTAGAAGAAACCTAGTTATAGTACTATATTAGTAAAGCCTATATTAGTAGAGAATCTACTAGCTACTCTAGGCGTATAATCTTCTATAGACTAAACTAAGTCTAAACTAACTATAGCTACTAACTTAGCTTTACTAGTAGTATAATTATTTACTCTACTTAGATATAAGTTTTTAAACCTAGGTTTTTATATTAAGAATAAGACTAAAACTAATCTATAAACTTCTTCTAATTTTAGTATATATATCTTACTATAGTTAGATCTAATAGAAGTGTTAAGTACTACTCTAGATAAAACTACTCTAGAGAAGACTTAGTATAGTTTTAATATTAGTTTTATATTATCTACTCTAGCTTAAATAGATCTTTCTACCTTAGACTAGAATATATAAGATATACTAAATATAGAGAGTCTAGACTATACTTAGTTTAATCTAGATACTAATACTCTAATATCTAATAAGATTTAAGTAGTATTTACTAGAATTTCTTTCTAAGAATTATCTTAGTCTAATTACTAAGTAGCGCCTTTATAGCTAGCTACTACTACTACTATAAATCTATTAATAATAGGTTCTAACTTCTTTACGTATAAGAAGTCTTTTTAAGAAATAATAATAGACTTTATAGAATATTCTACTAGTTAGGTAGACTAATCTTAGATAAGTCTATAGCTAGTATATAACTTAACTTAGTTTTAGTATAAAGTAGTTAAAATACGTAGTATTAGTATTATTAAAGGCTTCTATACCTATCTAAAAGATATAAAGATTAAGTCTTAGACTAATCTATTTAGTAATTTACTAGAAGTAAAGGTAAATATAAACTCTATACCTACGCTAGAGAATACAAAGCTAGAACTAATACTTTTTAATATAAGTAACTTTATAGATTAGACTAAAAATATAAGCTTAGACTATACTTAGATATAACTTTAATAAAGCTAACTCTATATAGAAAAGCTATATTACCTATAAAAGCTATATATCTAAGCTATATAGTATAACTTTTATATACGTAGTATATAACTAGAGTATTCTAAGTATAAATCTAACTAATGTTATTTACAGAACTATAAGAGAAAGGTTTTCTAGTACTTACTAGAAGTAAAGTATTATATATCTAATATTAACTTTAGTATTACTAGAGTAAACTCTTAATATTATTTAGTTATAGTATATTATAAGTAGTATTACCTAAGAATAATTTTAGATCTTACTAATATAACTAGTTAACCTTTATATTCTATCTAACTACTATTTTCTATATAAGAAAAACGCATAGCTAATAGGTATATCTAGATCTATTTTAGTTTAGTTCTACTTAGCTAATATAGTAAAGTATATTAACCTAGGCTATACTAAAGTAAAATAGGCGTCTAGTAATATACTAAAGTATATTATAGACTTACTTGCTAGTATATAGTAATTAATATAAATCTATTTTAAAGTATTTCTACTAATAAGTAAGTCTATTATTAATTTATTAATATTAATACCTTAAGAATTTATAAGAATAAAATCTCTAAGAGCGTAAAAAATACTCTATCTTATAACTTAGTTAATAAGAAAGTATATACTACTAGTTTAGACTTAGTTATATCTTAATTAATAAAGACTAGAGATATAATCTCTCTAAGCGCGTCTAGTATATATACTAACTAGGTTTAGTACGTACTATAGAGTAAACTTAGTAAAATCTTACTAATTAATAATAGAAGGCTAGTAAGAATAAAAAGAGAGCGCTAAACTTTATAGTTAATAAAGAAAGTATACTTAAAGCTAGAGTGTTAAGACTATATATAGACGTATATTAGAATTAGTATAAGATATATATTACTATATCTAGAGGTATATAATAGTGTAGACTTAGTGTACTCTAAACTAATATCTTTAGTATACCTAGATATTAAAGTAGATTCTAACTATTATCTTATTACTATATTTAATTTAGAATTAGTAGTACGCTACTAGATTATAATAGCTAGTAAAGTAGAAGTATACATAGAAATTAGTCTAAGTCTATACTAAGTACTAATCTATTTATAGAAAGAAGAAGAAGGCTCTTAGAAAAAGTAAGCGTATAGATAAGAAAAGTAAGTAGTTTAAATCTAAATTAATTATTAGTAAATTATTAAAAGATAGAAGAAAGTAAGAGTATTTTAGGTTTACTCTAAATAGGTAAAGCTAGTACTAATAAGTATATAAAGAGTTTTAATTTATATATAGATACGTATAGAGATTATTCTAAGTAGATACTAAGTAGATACTAGGTAGTAGAAGAGTAAGAAAGCACTACTAGCGTCTGCGCTAGTTAGAGTAAATAGATAGTAATATCTTATATTACTTTTTAGATTATACCTTTATCTCTCTTACTATCTACTATATATACTACTAGTAAATATATTAATATACTACTTACTACTACTACTAACTAGACTAAGTTAGTTCTACTCTTAATATTAATAATACTTATACTATATTTAACGTAATAGTAACTACGCCTAGCTTTAGTAAAACTAATCTTAGTATAGTTTTAAGTATTAAACTAAGTACTAAAGATAAAGTAGAGGCTAGTATTATCTTAGGTTAATCTTATATAAAGTCTCTAAGAACTCTAGAGAGGTAAAAGTTTAGCCTAGACTAAGTAGAAGTTACTAACTTTACTATTACTTTAAAGAGAAAAGTTTATAAACTAAAAGACTATATATAAACTTAGATTAGTCTTAGTCTATACCTAGTTACGCTTATATAAGATAGCCTTTATTTAAAAGGTATAAGAATATTCTTATTTCTACTAATAATAAAGCGCCTATTAGCTTACTATTTCTACTAACTATATATATATATAGATTAGTCTTAGTATACTTTTACTAATATTAATAGATAGAGATTAATAGCTAGAAAGTAGTATTTATTTTTAAGAGGCTTCTTAACTATACTATAAATATAAATATTAGAACTATAGTACTTACGCTAGTATACTATAAATATAAGACTATAGATTATATAGTAACTAAGTATAATTCTAACTAACTAGTAGTAGACTTAGTTTATAAACTATTCTATAATATTAAAGTACTTTAGAGAGGTATACCTTAAGTATATAAGTTCTCTTAGAACTAACTTAGTTTATTCTATCTAACTAATATATTTAGTACCTTATAGCTAGCTATATTCTAGGTTAATAAGCTTAAGGTAAAACTAGTCTAGTTATAATATATAAGCTTAGGCGTAAGTTAGTTTATACTTAGATTAGTTATAGCTAATTTTTATTAGAGTATTATACTAAGCTATATAAGTATATTAAGGTAGAAGAGAGAAAAGAGAATTAATCTTAGATTATACTCTCTTTACTCTTCTACTACTCTAAGTCTAAGAATAACCTAGCTTCTATCTCTATTCTATCTATAGCTAGCCTAGTTCTTATACTATATTTTATACCTACTTCTACTATAATTACTACACTACTAGTTATATTCTAGACTAGTCTTAGTTAGCTAGGTAGCTTAAACCTTCTATTACTAAAGCTTAAAGTAAATAAAGTAAGTATATTTAAATCTATCTTAGTATAGTCTAGCTAATTATAACTTTAGATCTGCGTAGTTATTATAACTTATAAAATACTTAGAATTATAAATATTAGGTATATAATATATAAGGCTACTAGTAGTAGAAGAAATAAACGTAGTAAGTATAGAAACTATCTTAGTTAGGTCTTAACTAATATATATATTAGCCTACCTAGATATAGCCTAACTTAGTTTAGACTACTAGGTTTTAACTCTACTAAATATAACTACTATTTAAGAATATATCTAAGTTATAATAGCTATATAAGTGTAGTCTTAGATTAAACTTCTTAATATATACTAACTCTATATAGAAATACGCGTAGTAAGAGATTAAAATAAAATAGAAAGATAAGTAATAAAAGAGTAGACTAAAATTTAGATTTATAGTATATTAGCTATAGTTATTAGAATATAAGACTTAGACTAGACTAGGTTTAGTTCTAAGATTTAGACTATAGAGGTAGTTTAAAATACTTAGCTACTTAATAGTTAGATAAATAACTAAATAATAGATACTCTATAAAGCTTTAGCTTAAGTCTAATAAAATTAAACTAAGAATAAACTATAGAGAAACGTTTAATATACCTAGTATAAGAACTTAATACTTAGAGAACTCTTAGCCTTTTTATAGTTAGGTATCTACTAAGTTAGGTCTAAATACTATAGTAGATAGAATTAAGTATAGACTTACTTTAGAACTATTTAAAGAAAAGGTATCTCTAGTATTATTATTATAATTAGGCTCTTTAAGTAACGCTATAAATAGATTAGCTAAGTCTAGTATAAGTCTACTCTTATCTATATTAACTAGTAGGTCTTAGCGTTAACTATCTAGTGTAGTATTTAAGTATATACTAAGTATACTCTTACACTAGCTTATACTCTTACTACTAGATATAACTATATTACTTATAATATTATCTCTAATATATAATATAACTAAGTTTTATCTAGGTATATTATTAGTTAGAGAAGTTATAACTTTAGAACTAGCTACTACTATATTATTCTATATATAACTACTTAGGCCTAGTATAAGTATAGACTCTATTAAATCTCTTTTATTAGCTACGTATATTCTCTTTTCTACACTTTCTTAAACTTTCTTATTTATATTACTTAGAGTATCTTCTAAACTACTTTCTTTAGTATATATCTAGTTAGTTAGATTATATTTAAGTATAGTCTTACTACTTACTCTAGTAGGTTTATTTATAGTATTACTAAGAGAGGTACTAGTATTAGCTTAAGACTTAGTATTCTTATAGCTAGAGTTCTAAAAGATAAGAGGTATTAGTAAGAACTAAACTAAGTATAGTTTTAGCGTATATATATATACTTATATCTATACTATTATATAGCTCTATAACTATATTAAAGTTAATAACTAGACTAGATTTAATCTTAATATTAGATTTATTACGTAGAAAGACTAGAGAAGAAAGTAGTATAGTTAGAAAATTACGCCTCTAATAAGCTCTATTTTCTAGAATATAGAACTAGTAACCTAACTAGATTAGACTATAATTACTCTTAGAGCGCTTTATACTTACGCGCTAACTACGCTATTTACTTAGAACTAGCTAGTTCTATTATTTATTCTCTAAGCCTTATACTTTATATAAAATAAGTATAGTCTTAGTAGACTCTATAACTAATATATATATAAATTCTTATAAGATAGCGTAAATAGGCTACTTCTATAGTAAACGTACTCTACTAAAGCTAAGTTTATATATTAATAGAAATATACTTAGACTACTTATATTCTATAAGTATATCTTATAAGTAGAAGAGTTAGCACTAATATTAAAGTTATAGTATAATTAGCTCTTTATATACTAGTATAAGAGAAAATCTAGATTCTTTATAGTAATAGTAGTCTTAGATTATACTTAGTCTAATATTAATATTACGTTACTTACTTAGTATAGAAATAGAAAGAGCTCTAGTTAGTTAAAGTATATTATATACTTTTTATATATAGGCTATATAAATTAATTATACTAAGACTATATATAAAAGAGTTTATATATATAATCTATAAGTTTAGAAGCTTTTATATAGTAGACTATAGTAAATAATAGAGAAAGTATAATAGAAGTAGAGTAAACTAAAATAGATTTTAGCTAAAGTTAAGAATAAAGTTAAGTATAAGGTTAAGTATAAGGTTAAGAATAAAAAGTAAATAGAAAAAATAGAAATAGATACTAAGTAAAGCACACAGACGCGCTAAGACACTAGTATTACTATTAATTAGCTTTACTAAGATCTAACTAAGTTATATTTAGCTATTTAGCTAGAGTATATTTAGGTATTTAACTTTATTCTTAACTATATTCTTAACTTTATTCTTAACCTTAGCTAAGTGCACTACGTAGCGCACAGAGCTAACTTAGTATAGTCTACCTATACGTTTTATTCTTAACTTTATACTTAACTTTATTTTTAATCTTAGCTAAGTACACTATATAGCGCGTAGATCTAACCTAGTGTAATCTACTAATACGTCTTATACTTAATCTTATACTTAATCTTATACTTAACCTTATACTTAACCTTATACTTAACCTTATACTTAACTTTATTCTTAACCTTATTCTTAACCTTAGCTAAGCGTAGCGCGTAGCGTAGAGCTAATCTAGTGTAATCTATATAGTACTCTTTATTCTTAACTATAACTATTTCTATAACTACTATATTCTAAGATTAATATAGAGTTTATAAAGTATACTTAGTTAACTCTAGCTATATTACGTTATCTCTTTATCTCTTACCTATATTATTACTTTATTTAGATAAATAAATATTATTTAATTAAATATAGTACTAGTATTATATTACTACTACTTTATAGTATTAACTTAGGTAGATTTTAGTAAAGCTTAAGCTTATAGATTAACTATAGAGAACTAGTTCTTAATTCTACTAGTCTAATATTTCTAGAATATAGTAAGTATTCTCTTAGTATTTACTAACTCTTAAGCTACTATCTACGCCTAAAGAGCACGCTCTTAGAGAAATAGAGGTATAGCTATCTACCTACCTATAGTTAAGTAGTAACTTAGAATATTCTTAGACGCCTATTAGTATAATATAGATACTAAACTATATTATATATTTATAATAGAAGAGCTTTATATAGATAGAAAGCTTCTAATAAGTAGTAAGCTTTTTATAGGTAGTAAGCTTTCTATAGAAGAGAAACTTACTAGTTAAGATTAACTATATTTATTAGCGTAGTAAAAGTAAAGTAAAACTAGTTTATATATACGTCTTATATATATAAGTATATATATTTATCTTAATTATTAGTTAAATCTCTAAACTACTATAGACTAGTTAGTTAATGCTAACTATAAAGTAGTCTAGATATATTCTTACACTTAACTACTTAACCTCTAGACTAGGCCTTAGAAACTAGCTAATAGATCTATAAATAACTAAGATAACTTTTAAAATAAGCTTTTAAATAAGCTATATAGAATACTAGTAGAAGAGATATACTATTAGCTCTATAATAATAAGCGTACGTTACTCTAGACTACTTCTAGACTATTTTTAGCTTAGTAGTCTTAAATATTCTACTTATTACGCTTTTTATATTTAGCTTTATCTAGAGTAGTTTTTAGACGTGCTTTTAAACTAGTATTTTTATATATCTATTTAAGACTATAGACTATATAGGTCTTATATACCTTACTATTACTATAGTTAATAACTTCTATACTACGTAGTATTAGTATAGTGTCTATTAAGTATACTCTAAGGTAACTTACTTACTAATAGTCTTTACTAGAGATATAGCTCTACTTATAGAGTTTATTCTATAATAATTCTACTCTAAATTATTACTATCTTAATATTAGATATTCTACTATACTTTAGACTTAATAAGAGACTTTATAAGACATAGGCCTACAGCGTATATACTTCTATCTCTTTTATTCTTTACCTAGACGCTAATTTTACTATTAGAGAATATAGCTAAAATATTAGTCTAGTATAAACTTAGTATATTCTAGATATACTAATTAGACTCTTAATAAAATAGTTATATTTCTCTAATATCTTATAGTTAATAAGATTTTTAATAGCTCTATTTAAGCTTTCTATATTCTAGTTTATACTCTAAGTTAATTTTATAATCTTTTTTATAAAGTAAACTACGTAAAATATAATAATATATATAATATACTATTACTAATCTCTACTATTACAAGTAGTATATATAAGATAATTACTAAATTTTATAAATATATAAGTAATTTTAGTATATTCTACTAGTATAGTAATATACTACTAAGCTACTTAGTGCATATATCTATAATAATAATTTAAATTCTAGTTCTATTTTAGTAATACTAGTTTATAAAGTATTCTACTATACGCTATTCTTAAAATACTTTAGTAAATACCTTTTAGTATATCTTTCTAGTGTCTCTATTAACGTATACCTACGTAATTATATAGACTATAGTACTATATTAAATTAGTCTAAGTAAAAACTATATAATATACGTTTATTTAGGCTCTCTAAGTAAGTAGTAAAAGTAATCTTTTATATAGATTTTGTAGCTATACGCTTAAAACTTATATTAATAGAAAACTAGCGCTAAGAACTATTTTAGAGTAGAGTAAGTTAAAACTAGAAAAATATAATAATAACTAGGTTATTTCTATTATAGTAGAAGTGTTTAATATACTAGATAATATTAGTCTAGAGTATACTAGAATTACTTCTATTCTACACTTACTTTATCTAGCTTTCTATACTCTACTTAGTAATATATCTTAATACTCTTAATTCTATTATTATAATATATTATAGTTAAATTCTTTTTATAATAAAGCGCTTAGAGTATATTAAGATTATTTAGAGAAGCGTGTAGCTTAGCTACTAACACTAGGCTTCTATCTTAAAGTAGTTTATAGAAAAAATAGTTTTATAATAAAGTTACTAGTTAGAATTAGTCTTAGTTAGTACTTAATTAATAGTATATACGTACTTATATTTTAATTACCTTCTTATATAGTGTAAATAATTTAACGTAACTCTTTCTCTATAAGTAGTAGAAGCTTAGATAGTAGAAATAGTAGATAGTTATAGTTATTATAGAATACTATAATAATTATAGAATTAGTCTTAATTTTAACTAAAATAAAGATATAGAAAATATTTAGATATAGATCTAGTTCTAGAAATTACGTTAGAAAGTTAATAATTAGTTCTTTACTAGTAAGGTAGGTAATCTCTAGTTAATATAAGTATTAACTAAGATAGCTCTTATATATACGTATAGTAAGTAGATTTTCTTACTTTATTTTACTCTATAATATAATACTTAGTTATTACTAGAGATATATAATCTTCTTAGAATTATTATATTAAGAAGAGTATCTCTAAGTTATATTTAGAAGAAATCTTCTTTTTAAAATACTTACTCTACTAAATACTAGAGTTGTATTAATAGGTATATATAATATAGTACTATAGAGTTTTAGATATTATCTTATAAAGTTAGTCTATACTTAGATAAGTCTCTATATTAGTATAGTATAGAGAAGATATAAGATAGCTCTTAACTTATAATAACATTTATATTCTACTAGATAGTAGGCTAATAAGTTTTAGTATTATACTCTTTATATAAAGTTCTAAGATAAAAGATTCTAATTATAGCTATAAAGTAGCTATAACTATTAGACTAAACTTAGTAGAATCTAGATTACTATATATCTATAGATCTCTTACTATATAGAGTTTCTATTCTTATAGAAATAGATTTTATATATAGTATTAACTATACTCTTACTATAATAAGAGTAAGATAACTTTTATACCTAAGAACTAAGCGCGCTATAGTATTTAATACTTTAGTACTTATATTTATAGTAATAGTATTTAATATTATCTAGAATTTAGACTCTTATACTATAATTAGTCTTAGAATTCTTTAACTTATTTATATCTTTTTTCTAAACTTAGCTATAGCTATACTAGATTACTTTATAGGTATTAGTAAAACGCTAAAATAGACTAAGTATTCTCTTATACCTTAACTACTAAAAGAGTCTAATATTAGATTTTTATATATAGTAACTTTACTATATATATAGTGCTAGTAGATAAGATATAAAAGTATATTAGTACTATAGTTATATAAAAGAGCACTAATACCTCTAAAGAAGTAGTTTAAGTACTATCTTAGTTCTAGATAATAAAGTTATTATTAGCCTTAACTTCTACTTTACTATTTAAATTAACTAGTATATTAAGTTTAATTTTAGTATTATCTAGGTAATAATTACTAGAATTACTATTAATATTAATATCTAAAAACTTAGGCTATTATAAGTTAGAAATAAACTTAGTATAATCTAGATAATATATATATACGTCTTTAGAAGGCTTCTCTAAGTTTAGCTAGTAATATATATTCTATAGTAGTATAAAAGAGGTTTATACTAGTAGCTTAGCTACTATATAAGTAAACTAAATATTACTTTACTTATTATTAGCGTAAGATATAAACTATAACTAGACTAAGTATATACTAGACTCTTAACTACTCTAAACGCTACCTACTTATATACACTTTATTAGAGATTCTTTTAAGTCTTTCTTAGATACTATATATATAGAAGATACTATAAATATATTATAAAATAAGTCTAATAGTGTATAACTACACTAAATAAAGTAACTATAATCTATCTAAGATAAATTAAATTAGTAAGAGCTTAGTATAAGCTATACTATAGTATACTTAGATTATATATATACCTAAAAGAAAAAGTTACTTAGTTAGTAACTTATCTAAGTATAAGTTTAAAAGCTTATTATAGTTAATAGTATTACTAGTAGTAGTATTAATTAGTAAGAAGTTAATAGTAACTAACTAGAGTTTATAAAATTAAACTAGATATACTTTATAACTAAACTAGATAGTAATTAAGTATACTACGTATTAGCTAAGAAACTTAACTATATATAGTTTAAAATTTTACTAAAGCTATACTATAATTTATTATAAAGTAATTATTATATATTTAACTTAAAGTAGTAAGTCTATATTACTAAAGTAGTCTCTAAGTATAGTTTAAGTTCTATCTTTATATAAGTTACTTATAGCTAAGCTAATAGAGAAGACTTTTATACTACTATAGTATTAGTAATAAAACTTAAGTTTATTAGACTATACTAGGTATATACTAAAGTTAAGAATAAAGATTTTAGTTCTACGTATCTTAAATCTAGATCTATCTTAGTCTAATCTAATATAGTATTAAGAATAAATAAGCTAAAAATTCTAAAGTGCTAAGCTATTTTAGATACTAAGTAAAAATAGCTAAAGTGCGCTTTTATAGCGCTTGCTAAGGTTACCTAAGGTTGCGCCGCAGAATAGCTAAGCTACACTGTCTAGTAATTGTCCACATTATTGCTACCACCTTTCACTGCCTTAGCTGGCTTGGTATCGCTGCTCATCTCCTCTCCCCTCCGCGCTTCACCTCTTCTTCTTGCTAACCACCGTCTCAAAGCCATCCTCATCAATCTCAGGCTCAGGCTTAGCCGCCTTCGGTTTCGCAGGCACAAGCGCAGGCGCATCATCCATATCCACATCCTCATCCTCATCCGTCTCCTCATCCACACTATCCCCCTCAAAGTCCTGATTCGTCTCCTTGACATTAACACTCCCAGTCGCAACCTCCTTGCCCTTCCGATCTTCCCACTTCTTCTGCAGCGCATCCACCATCGCCGTGTTGCCCTCGCCAATCTCCCTCCGTATCGCCATGATTTCGCGCGCGACAGCGACTTCGGTCTCGTCTTCTACGCGCACGCCGAACTCGTCCTCGAGGACTTGTAGTAGGACGACTTCCACATCTTCTTGGTCTGTGAGCGGTTCTGCGGCGAAGAGTTCGGAGATTTGGCCTGCGAGCCAGTCGCGCTTATCGGAGGAGTCGGGGCCGCCCCATTGGTTTTGGACGGCGACGGTGAGGTTGTTCCAGTTGAAGAGCGCGTGCCAGATTCCGAGGTCGAATTTGTCCTGGTGTTGTTCTAGGCAAACGTTAGAAAATGAATGTGTAAATCGGCGCGACTACTTACCGGCGATTGGGCCGAATGTTGAAGTCATTTTGGGTTGTGTTGCTGAGAGAATCGCTGAGCGTGGGATTGCGTGACGGAATATCGACAATTTTGCCCGTTATCGATAGCGCCCCGCCATTATTTCATCACGCACACGTGAAGACGCGACATCGCGTTCCGCCACAGTCAATGCAGTTGATTAGCGTCGCATTTGCTTTTTGCAGGTGAATCTGCATATCCGACGTGATGCATCTGGTACTGGTTGTGGTCTCACGATTTCCTCACCAACCACTCCAGTTCCTTCGCCTGTTCATCCGTAACAATCTGCTTGAACTTGTCCGTCGTCAAGAAGTCATGATCCGAGAATTCAAAGCCGGGTATCACAGTCTGGAAAGTCGCGTTAGTCAGACACACGGGGTCAACGATCATGTGTGAAAGCACATACCTCACTGATCAACAATCTCTCCCCCTCCGCTCCATCAAGCAGAAAACTCGCCTTGTACTTCCCACCCTCAACAATCCACACGCTCTTCTCTCCTTTGGTGACGTCAGTCCCAACCACGAACGTTTCGATGCGCTTCTTAGTGCCGGGCTCGTCGGCGTGGATGAGGACGTAACGACCTCGACCTGAGATAAGGGTGTGTACCTTCATATGGCAGTTAGTATCGGTAATATGTTTCAACCACCGCACGCATGTCAAGCGGTGGATGATAGGGTTATTCCAGCAACAACGATACAGGGCAGGGCCGCAAGACGCGGCCAGGCAAGTTGACACAATAACCTTAATGAAGGTACAGTCCCCAACGCCTTGCATTTGCCGCGCACAGGTGTAGGCAATGATGGTCGGGTCATACGTACAGTTCTCCCCTTATTCCGATGAAAGTGTCCCTGCGGATTCACTGCACTCAACATATAGTATATGCTCGTGCTCGCGTTCCTGATCGCATTGTCACCTGACATGGGTTTCTCCGCTGTATTCTTCACATCCTCTTCCTCATCGCCGCCGTTCTTCACTAAGAAAGGGTTGGGAATGGTGAGAGGGTTGCGATCGATTTCGGCATAGTAGCCGCCTTCGACGTGTACTTGGAGATTGAGGGCTGAGATGACGGCTTGGGTGTTGGCGGGTTCGGTGGCGGAGGGGCTGGGGGTGTAGATTTGGGTTATCTTCTCTGTGGTGGAAGAATTGGGCGACATCTTGGTTGCGGGATGATTAGCTGGCTCGGTGTGGATGGGATGGGATACGTGAGGCTCGGTGTTGGTGATCGATGACGTTATCGACGCTAGTCGCTGATAAGATGGGCAGGAAGTCGCGCTGCAAATCTCAGACAACACCGACGCGTCCACGTCGTTCACTTCTAACAACCCCAACACCGCGCGACGGCATCCGACTTCAGCGCAAGATCTGAAACCACTAAATGGCGCATTCTTCGACGGTGGTGTTCACTGCACCCGAAGTCAGTGGCATGTATGCACGCTCCGGTGTACAAGCCCTTCTGATCCAATCATCGAGTGCTACATCGGATGAGTACAGCCTTGTTTAATTTGCGGCGACATACTTTCCCTATGCATGCTATCGGATGGTGGGTGGATGGCCAATGATGTCGAGGTAGGCCCCCGCACACATGCTTCATGCGGCACAGTCGCTGCAAGGCCGTATCGCATCTTGTTTCTCACTCCGAGTTCGCCTTACTTCATACTCACCTTCGATACATTCCGCAATAATGGGATGTTGCAATTTGTTCAGGTTCTCCCGCCGAAAGGATCGAGACAGGCCTAGGACACCGGCACCACAAGTCGCTGTGCCCACCAGTGAAGACTTGCAAGAGAAGCGGAGCGAGGAGGGGCCGAAAACCTCCTCCACGACGGATCTACAGTCACCGAGCACCAGCACCCCAGAACTGGTAGCGGAGAGCTTACCCGGACGTCTATGGAACCTGGCATACGACCAGCTCAAATCAAAGGATCCGAAATTGATCGAACACTATGAGAGCATCCTATCAAGCCAAATCGATAGACAAGAGCTTAAAGCCGTGGACCTCGATACACAGATCAACAACATCAGCTCAGGGCAGCCAAGATCACTGCAGATGCGACAGCTCGTTGACTCTGGGTTGCTCAGGACGGAGAAGGCAGCTGCGACTAACGAAGCAGTCGCGCAAGGCCTGCAGGTATTCAATGTCGTCAAGGATAGCGTCGCAACAGCTACCAGAGCTTCTCCAGAAGCCTCTATAGCTTGGGTACCGATTTGCCTTGCTCTTGATGTATGGCTGGCGAACTTTGATGATGCAAGCACATCGCTGATGCATGTCAGATACTTATGAATCCACTCACCCAACAGTCTTCTAATAGAGATGGAATCGCTTACGTCGTATCGAGGATGGATTGGTACTGGCATCTAGCTGATCTTCTCCTAGAGAGAAACCAAGAAGCCCGACGATCGCAGCCGCTGCAAGATCAACTCGAGAAGAATCTCGTCGACCTTTACACTCGTCTGCTGGCATACCAGATCAAAAGTATCATTACATACCATCGCCGGCGTGGCGCTGTTTTTGCAAGAGACCTTGTTAAGTGGGATGATTGGGAAGGTGAGCTGGCTGCGATCAAGGAGATGGAAGAATCAATACGCCAAGATGCAGCTCAGTTCAACACGCATGAGATCCGCAACCAACTCCAAACTATTGCGGAGAAGGCCGAGTCACAGGACATAAGCCTGCATAACATTGTGACGAGTATCCAGGAACAAACGGCGCACTCTCTGGCGTATACGAAGAGTGCCGACGACAACAAGTGTCTTCAAGACCTGTTCCAGACGAACCCCAGCCACGATAAAGAACGGCTGGAAAAAGCAAAAGGAGGATTATTGGATGGCTCTTTCCGATGGATACTTGACAACGCGGACTATCAGCGTTGGCAGGATGACCGCGAAGGGCGATTACTCTGGGTTGAAGGGTGAGTTAGCAGCATTCGATGTCGTGGTTTCACCTCATATAAGGGAAAAACTGAACAGGTCTGGAGCCTACATCAACATAGAAGCATACAAGATAGGTGGCCTGGCGTCGATGTAGGCTCCAGACCTGTTCAGGTCTTCCCTAGGTTGACGTGGTTTGGTGAGCAATAATTTCTAATAACTTCTAGTTCACCCGGTCAAGGCAAAACCATGCTTATGTGCGGCATCATTGACGCACTCGAACAAACCGTGGCGGCGGGTGATCTCATATCTTACTTCTTCTGCCAGACATCGGAACCGAACAACAACAACGCAACGGCAGTCTTACGGGGTCTCATTCATCATCTGATCGGTCAGCAGCCCTCACTTGTACGCCATGTACGGCTGGAGTATGATCGCGTGGGCGAAAAGTTATTCAACGACGCAAACACGTGGACGGCTCTGTCTAAGATCATTACCAGTATGCTGGATGACTCACATATACGGCAAGGGAACATCTACCTCATCATAGACGCTATGGACGAATGCATCGACCCGGACGATCGTAGAAGACTCTTGGAACTGATTGTACAGATCTCAAGAAAGCTTTCACACACCAAGTGGATAATCTCATCGCGCGGCTGGAACGCTATTCGCGATGTGCTTACTGAGCATCCTCAAATGCTTCATCTTCAACTCGACCCCCAATCCGAAGCTATTCTTGATGCGGTCGATACTTACATCGAACACAAAGTCAAAGCGTTGACTGATAAGAAGAGATTGGGTCCATCGGATGCCGAAACGATCCGCGACTACCTGAAGAAAAACGCCGGAGGGACCTTCTTATGGGTAGCCTTAGTCTGCAAGAGGTTGGAGTTCTCGAAACGCGTGTTTTACGAAAAGGACATGCAGGCCTTCCCTCCTGGGCTCGAACAACTGTATGGAAGGATGCTCCAGCAAGTTCAGAGCTTAGATGAGCCGGAATCGAAGCTTTACAAGTTTGTGCTCGGGGTCGTGCTGACATCACCAAGACCTCTTGAGACGTACGAATTGGCCTATTTGGTGAAAGAGCTAGACGAAGTTGGTGATAAAGTATCAACGATGCGAGACATCGTTCGAGAATGTGGGTCATTTCTCTTAGAGCAGAACGATGAAGTCCTCTTCGTCCACCAATCCGCCAAAGACTACCTGCTGGGCCGTGGCAAAAGTGCTGTATGCCCAGACGGAGAGAAAGCGTTGCGTCTTCATACGCTCTACAGATCGATTGAGGTTTCGATAACCTTTACCCGAGGTCAAACGATCAAAGGGCATTCTACACTACATCATCGTGCTTACCGTCAAAGGAGTTCCAGGGAAGTGTACTCGCTAAAAAGGACCTACTTACTTCCTGAGGCTTATGAAGATCGGGATTTCCCTCTCGTGATTCTCATGGAGCAATGCTCCATGTGGATTGACATGTTCAGGCGCCGAGATAACCACAAGGAATTGAAATTTCTCCACCTCTTCATTGGGCAGCTCAATAACCTATTACGGGTATGTATGAGCCATCAAGTCATCTGCACTCTTTTAACGGAGCTTAGGATTGTAGCGACTCATCTGAGCGTGACGATCTCATCGAGTCGATCCTACAATCCATGGAAGCGAAGGAGCAAATCATAGACGTATGCATCGGCCTCCAAGTGATCTGCCCTTTTTTAACAAGATTTAGGAATGTAGCTTCTCATCTGAGCGTAAAGCTTTCATGAGGCCGATTATAGAATCTATGATAGCGAAGAGGCAGACTACAAGGGTATGTATTAGATATTAACTGATGTGCCCTTATTTAACAGTATTTAGGATCGCGACTTATCCAAGCGTAATGATGTCATCGAGCGTAATGATATCATCGATCCTAATGATATCATCGAGCGTGATCGTATCATCGAGCAGTACGAACAACACAAAAAAGCGCAGAAGCAAATTATAGAGGTGAACTAAGAAGGAGTTTGTTGCCGTTGACGCCTAGCGCGATCCTAGATTTGACTTATAACATGGAAGTCTTGAGATACATGTTCTTTCGTAAACCGATATATAATGCCAGAGGACCCGCTAAATGTCTTAACTTCTGCCTCTACTCTCCTTCCTGATGCAAGGCGTATAAGCCCACTAGCATGTTGATGAAGTGAACTTTGTTTAGCTTCAGTACTAGAAATCTAATTGATCAGGTCCAACAGGCTAGCTTTGGGAGTCTTTCCTGACGGATGAATGGAGTCGATGCCGGAGTCGATACCACAATGCAGTAGTAGTGACGCAGTATAATACACAGTAGAGGGCTATACCCTGATTTGGGAGTCTTAGCGGGACATTACGCAGCTACTACGGTATCTTACACTCTTGCATGGTAGAGATCGAAAGTATTAGGGTTTAATAGCTCCGCTACGGCATTCTTTGGTAGTGTTCAAGGCTTTGGGGCTACACGTTCTTAGCCAGAACGTATCTATCAGACTTCCTGTACAACATAATCTTTATTTGTTTCAAGAGACGGGCGAGGATGCTAGTTTTCATCGAGCTGGATGTACACGCGCTCATCCAATGTATCATACGCTGTGGCTCTAGATTTCCCAAATCAGGCGAGCCAATGTTCCACGACAGACGTAGTAGCCGATACTCAGACAGCTGTTACACGACAAACTCCACTCAAAAGCTTGGCTGACCCAAGATATAACCATACTGAACCAATCTCCTCTTCTGCTCCATCGTTTGCATCGTTGGCCACGCCTTCGTTGTTTCTGTAAGCCGCCAGATCAGCGCACTGGATAGGAAAGAGCACTCCAACACTTCCATACAAGCACCCTAAAGAATGTCACAAACTACAGTACCAATGCGAGACCAAGAGGAAGCTATCAATGCGGGCCGACAACCATCTCAACCCTTTCCTGGCAGCCAGCCCGACACGGTTACCCAGTCCAATGAATAACCCGAATTGATCGCCAACGAAGAACAATCTGGAGTCGAGTGTCAGGAACCTCACGAATCGGACAATGCAGCAAGCTGCGAACAAGCACGAAAGCGGAGACCTGGACCACTGACCGAAGAGCAACGGCTGGCAGCGAGAATCCGTCGCGCTAAGGCAACGTGCACTCGTTGCCGTACGAGGAAGATACGTTGCAGTAGTAATTCTAGCAATAGCTCTAGGTGCAAATACTATACAATATCTAGCTTTAGGGAGACAAAGTGTTGCTTCAGATTTGTAGGATCAAAAGCTGTAACAAGAGTAAAACATTAAGATTGTACTTTAATTACTTAAAAGAACCTTAGGGTAGAGTAAAGTAGCTGCTATAAATAGCTCTTAAGATGTTTTGCTAACTTTTTACTAGTATGTAACCTCCTTGCTACCCTTTAGCTAAGGCAATTCTAAGATATCTTGTTAGGCGTACTAACAGTTTGATAAATGAAGACTGGAATATCAATCTTCGGAGGGGAGTATAGCTGGTGGAAGGGCATTGGTTGCGTTTGGGAGAAGAGTTGCTCCAGAAGTCACGCCCGGCTCGATAGCGGCATCGAATTCGTCTATATCATCAGCCGGATGGACTACCTCGCCATCATCAGATGTGTGTCAGGTGGAATCTGCTTCTGCGCAAGTTAGCTCTTTTGCGACTTCAAACACTGTATGAGATATGAACATACCGTCATCATCCATAGTTGCATCAACCATATTCTGCTTTCCCTTCTCTTCTCCCGCCCGAACGCGCCCTCGAACGAATTCTATGTCGCTGAGCTGTATCTCTGCTGACGAGTTGTTCTTTATCCTCTTCATTTTGCCCACTACCAGTAGATCGTAGACGTTGTTCCCGTTGTCGATACCTGGCATTTCGTCGGCGAGGTCACCCAAGGCCCGCAAGATCTCAATAGGCCACCACTGGAGGTCTTTCGGGTAGCGCATGGAATGAGGAATACATGTAGTGCTTGTGGTAGTGGTTTCCCATTGAGATGTTATCTTCGTCGCGAGAATTATTCGCTCTTCACGATCGGGATGGTCTTCTGGTAGACACATGGTGCTATTGATAGTAGATGGTGGTTTTGAGACTGATAGAAGAGCAGTCCTGCTAGTGATATATATGGGCAAGACGGCAGTAGTCTATTTGCTACTGTCACGCGAGACAATATGGAATACTGTGATCATCTGTGAAGAAAGCAAGCATCCGTGATTGCCTCTCACTTCTCTCTTGATTAAGTGACGTGATCGCCGGGGCTTTGACAATGAAATCATGATTCCCTAAGTAACCGCACATACTTCCCCAATCCCTACGACCAATCCGATTCATAGTCCTCGTCCGGTCCATAGTATTCCTCGGGCGATTCCTCATCTGTAGTGGTAGCTTCTTCGCTATCATCTGCAGTATCTCCTTTCAGCCATTGATCTAGTCTCTTTATCTGCTTCCGCGAGGCAACAAAACGTTCCTCATACGCCGCCCGAACTACGGTTCTTGTTCGTGACTTGAACGTCGCGGGATGGGATAACACGAACAACACTGCGTTGTACGCCTTGTCGCCATTCATTTTATCATCCTCAAATTCGCCCAGCAGGATGAGATACAGCAACCTGAAAGCGGCGTCGCGTGCTCTCGACTTAACACCCTTGGTATCTTCATCCTCTGGGTCCCAATCTATCTTGCAGATCCTCAGATCGCTGAAGATCTGGTCGATACGTCGTTTTTCGAGGACGTTAATGCCGAGAAACTCGTATGTTTCGCATAGAACGTGGTATTGCTGAAGCTCGGGGGGAAGATTCCTGAAGCACTGTCGATAACCCGATTGGATTCCCTTCAAAGCTACGTCGAAAAGAGGTATTGGGCCGTGGACCAAATCGATGGCGTCGGGCTGGGCTTTGGCTTGGAAATCGGCAAAGGATGATAGATAAGGTATTTGCGAGAGGTCGACATCGTATTTGACATCTCCGATCGTGATATGGGTATCTTTGGGGGTAGTATCCACTTCTGAAGGTGCATGCTGCCGAGTTACAGCATAGCATCAATACCGCCCGCTTTTTTCAGGTCCAAAATTGCTTACCTGAGTTGGTGCATGCGTGTTTGGGGCGGGATTCTCGCTCGTCATTCTGAAGCTGAGGTGGTTGGGCTTTTGGCGAGAGGCGAACAATGCGGGGTAACTCCCTTTCAAAACCCAAACTTGCGCGGCGTTCGAGGAATCAGCTCATAGAGGCTTCGATTTACCCATGTTCGTACTTTTGCTGCTGTGCGACATTGGATCTGCAGTGTGCCACACGTCTATTGGCACATATCGAGATCGGTTAAGCCCCACTCGCCATTGAGGCACAGTAATAAACAATTAAGCATGCTACAATTACACGTGACAGTCGCAGGCACCGCTATTTATGTCATGTACTAGCCTGAGGTCTAATCTGCACTACGTCTTATTTACATTGCTTCAACCTCTTGCCCGACCCTCAACTTCCCCATCTTGTGGTGCGTCCTCCGTCTCAAACGGCATGGCCCAGTTTTCTGGTGGTTCTTGCGCATCCTCTGGCTGCAGCTCATCGTGCTCCAGTTCCGCACGCTCATCCTTTTCGTCATCACCCGTCTTGCCACCTTCCTCATCAACATCTGTCTCATCTCCGTCTAGTGAATACCGTATCTTCCTCTTTAGCGGTAAGTTCGATGCTCCACGCGCACCTTGTAAGCTCGAGGCAGCCTCGTCAACCGTAGCGTCGTGGGTCGCTATGCTACTCGCGCAGTCCTTGTCACGTCTTGCCATGACTGATGAGCGTCGGCTGTGAGCCATCGAGAGTCCTGCCTCTGCGATATCCACGTCGGGCAGTAGCGTTTGGTCATCGGCACCGTCTTGAGTGTTGGGTTCGGTGGCTCGAGATTCACGTCGTCGTCTCTTCCGTTGCCTTCCATCGAGATGCTGACTTCCCCGCTGGGCGTTCGTCGCGCCATCTTGACCCTCCTCGCCGGTAGTCCCGTCGGGGTTTGAAGGTGCAATAGGTAATTGCTTTCGACTGTTGGTAACAGAGTCATCATCTTCTTCTTCTTCACGTAGGTCACGGAAGTGATCAAGAGCGACTTTGACGTCTGATTCTGCAAACGCTTTGCCTCCTCCCCGGCCTGCTGGTCTTGTCCTCCACGCCTTTTCTATCTACGCCCATGCTACATCCTTTCGACCTTTTGTGATGCGAGCTAGCTGGTAAAGTAACTTCGTCAGATTCCTTTGGTCGCTGCAGCTGTGCAGCGGCCGATTGGTCGGCTTTCCAAATTTGTCTAGCTGCCGCATGTTTGGGGGAACAAGGGCTTTAATATCAGTGACGTTCCAGTAGTACTTGATCCACAGTTCCTGCTTCTTCATCAAAGTCTCCGGGTCATCTTCATCTTCTGGAAGTATTCGTTGTGGACGTGGTTGGGGGGTTGCAACATCATTCTGGGCTGGGGCGGCTTCCTCCTCTACTGGCATAGCCGCCGGTGGCAATCCAACGCTGTCTCGGACAAACTCTAGATCAGATACCTGTAGCTGCGGTTCATGAGTAGTTGACTCGTCTGTCACCCTTATCGTATAGCCGAGATTCAGGAGTTCCACGAATCGATGCCGTCCCCCATCGCCCGGCATACCACTGGCTAGATAGCTTAAGGATCGTAGGATGGGTAGGGGCCAGTTGCCGATCCAACCAGGGTATCGCATGTCGCCCGGAATGATGTATGTAGCGTCTGCGACATTCCACATAGACTGTATATTCATGACAAGGTTAGGCCGCTCGAAGGGATCGGAAACGCCAAGGGATTGTTGCATGGTGGGGTTCGTGGTAGGTAGATTTTACGATGCTCTGTCGAGCATCTGAGGAGTGCAAATATACATGGTCGAGCTTCGTTGTTGCGATGTTTGTCTTGCTTGTCGTGAACGAACTGGAAGAGAATAGTCATCGATGGATCTCACGAGCACCTCCAGGCTCGTCGGGTAGTTCTTGCTTCTCATATTGCTAGAAACATGTCGTTACCCTTGCAGACTGAAGTCCCAAAGCAACGCACTATCAACATTCAAAGGAGTCTCCATATTCAACACATCGCCCTCGTCGATCTTAGTACCCGGCTGACAACTCCCCATCAAATCCGCATCCGACCACGATGGAAAAGCACCAATCGAACCAAACGGCTGCTGATACCCCGGTATCCCCGCATCCGTCCCAGGACTCGAGCTTGTACCAAACTGAGACGACACAGTCGCACTGTCACTACCCATCTCCTCCGCCATCATCCGTGTACTCGAATCGCGTATCGCCTCATCCAGCATATCCGACAGATAGCGCGCAGCGAGAAACGCCATGTCTGATTTCCGGCCCAGATACCAGAGACCTTCTATGCAATCACGACATCTCCGTATCGCTTGATCGCGTTCCTCTTCGATCGTTTCCGACGCCACGACCTGCACCAAGACGTACCCAGCTCTGCATAACGAGCGCACGAAAGCCACAGTCCACGGCTCTGTCAACAGCGCGGCTTGGCTGAGCGCAAAGTGGAACTCATCTGTTCCCTCTTTCTCTTTTACGCTGTGTATGCTAGCGAGACTCAGGTCGGCGACTGCCAGTGCATTTTGGCGGCGCAGCGTATCCACGAGGTTTGATGACTGTCGGAGGGTGCGTTCGTTGGGCGAAGAGAGTTTTGTCTTGTCGATTGTGAGGAGTAAGTCGGAAAGCAGGAAGGTAGCGAGATGCCAGTGGCCTGCTATGAGGGTGTACCAGGATTGTACGCGTGTGGGGAGGGTGGCGTGATGTTTTACGCAGTCGGCGAAGAAGGGCGCGTACGTGCGATGCCAGTGGTTGTAGACGTGGAATGCGCCGTTTATACCTGACTGCTCATGGATTGATCAGCCAGGGGCCTTGAAGAGAGGGGATATCACGTCTCTGTACTCACCTCGATCCTAGCTGGTGGAACCTTCCGCGACACCAACGCTTGGAGGTGGGCGACACGTCTGTATAGTAGTACTTTCACTGGTGCGGCGGAGCTGAGTGTTGCGGCGGCGACCTTGTAGCTACATGGCCATCGCGCTGCTCCAGGGTCCACTTCCAATGTGCCATCGCGTGTGAAGAGATCACCCCACACCGCATTGCCTTCCTGGGCCTGAGTCGCCGGAGGCTCAGTGGAAAGGATGGAAGGATTTGTCCGCATTCCAAATTGGTCCGTGTAAGTGGTAGGAGGGTTAGACCACGTGAACGGCTCCGTGTACGCGTCGGTGGTTGGAGGTGGTAGTTCGCTGTCTTCATCGTCCACTACTACTGGTCGTTGGGAAATCGCTGCAGATAGGGTATCGAACATAACGCCAAACCAGTATAACAGATTGAAGGTATCTCGGTCTTCTTGCTGAAGAGGGTCTCGTCCCAGGTCTTGTTCCACGCGTTCCAGTCTCCGTCGTTGGGCGAGTAGCTGTCGCAAAGCTATCTCCAAGAAGATGGGGGCGTCATCGTCTTGTACCAGGGCTTGGAAATGTTCGTAATGCGTTCGCAATCTGGGATCCGTACGTGCATGTAGCTGTGTAGTGTCTAGGGGCCGTTGGGTCAGCGAGAAGATAATCAAGGCAAAGATGACACGGAAAGAACCGATGTCAGCAGCCTCGTGTAGCAGCTTAGCTGTTTGATGCCAGAGTGTCTCTTGCATGGATCGCTCAAACTCATTCGACTGAGGAAACCTGTCTGCCGTAAACTGATGGTCAGTCGCACGACCTCCTGCCCCTCTTTCGCCTGCTTGAGCCCATTGTGACGCGAACGACATGATGACCATGTTGAGTGCTTTGGAGATTGTACGTTCTTCCTCGTTTGTTGGTTTTCGGATGCGAAGGGTCGCGTAGGCTCGATCAAGTTGAAGTACACGGTTGTACATTCTGTTTGACCAGGTACCACTCCATTCCCGTGTAGCCTTACTCGCCGAGAGGAGAGAAGGCTTGTAGCGCGTCATCGTATACGGGCAGTTGTGCTCTGTGAGCCAACATGAGAGAGAGTTTTCCATGCTGTCGTTGTAGATGCGAAGTAGCCCGTTGGTCACAAAGCCCCGAGACGTTCTCTCCCCCAACAGTATGTCCATGAATGGGGATGAGGCATCGTCTCTCTGGTTTCGACGATGAGGACGCAGAGCGAAAGAGCTTCTCCGCGAGTATCGCGGCTGGAGCAATCCTTGCTCATTGTTCCTCCCCAACTGCACTGAGTCTAGATCCAGCGAATGTATCGATTCATCCGATATGTTATCAACGTCGTCACTCGGCGGGTCTTTGAAGTAGTCCTCGCGCGTCTCGTCTTCGTCTTGGGATGATGACCACTGTGTCCATCGATCTTGTACTTCGTATTGAGCTTCGTTCGCCGTAGATCCAGGTGGTATTTGATACTGATAGCTGACAGAGCTACTTGCTGCATGTTGTTCGAGCTGATCGCTATCACTCTTCTCCTCTGAGCGTCTCCTCTTCCTCTCTCGCTCTGGATGAGTCACCGATGCTGTCTTCAACCAGTTGAAGGTGCAGACTTGGTTCTTTCGAAGGCAGTTGGAGCATGTCTGGTTCGCAAAGTCGACGCGTTTGTCTGCATCGCAGGCTCGTTTGCCGCGCTTGCATGAGTCGCAGCTGCGCATCTGTTGGCGGCGAGGGGGTTCGGGAGGTGCCGTAGGCTGTGGGACCGCGGACGATGGATTCGCTGGCGTCGCCGAATTGTCGGAACCCTTTGAATGAGGTTTACCAGTCACCTCACTCATAGTGCTGCTGTCAAACGTCTTCAACATCGTTGCGGTCCAAGTTTGTAAACAAAGGAGACGATGAAACCCTGGGGTGAAGATGGATAAATTGGCGATAGCCGTTCATAACACCTCAGTGTATACATGGTACCCGGTATGCGAATATTGCTAAGCGCGGACGCGTACAGGCCCTTGCCGCGACCCCGCTTTTTCGCATTCATCTTATCCCATGCGGAGGATCAGCTACGAGGATGAGAAGCCTCAAAACTCTTCTAGACGTCATAGTGAAGATCTCGTCCGTCTGAGTGGTGAAAAGCGTATTTGGGTTCCGTCACTTCCCGGCATGCATCAAACCATGGATTGTGACAGTCGTGCTCGAGAGCGCCTCGCGTGGGAAAGCTGAGGCAGGAGTGTCAGTGAATCGGTCCGCGCTGGCAGGTTGGGTTCTGGAAAAACGTCAACTAAATTGATAGAGTCTGCGCGATGCCCTTTCTCGACTAGCGTCCTTACGGCGTCTACTAACCGATCTCCGATTCCCACCACATCCCGACTTGCTTCATCTCACGTCAGTCCCTGCCGCAAAAGAATATAAGATCAGCTTCCACGTCGGTGTCCCCGGGTCTTGGTTACTTGGTACCTCGGCGACTTGCATTGGCCCAAGAGACGCGATGGTTCAACGTCTACGAAGGTAGGAGCTGCGCTCAACGACGCTTGCAACGCCCTTCTCCCAGCCGCACCGCCACCAAAGCACCGGGACGGAAGTCTAAAATGCAGTACATGCCGATCCGCTTGACCTTCACGCACGCATCACTCGAGACGTTTGTCATGCTCCATCCCTGCTGGCATTCACCAGCAAGGTACAGGACGAATCTCGGGAAAAGCGCTTGTCAGATCTGGCTCCACAGCAAGGATACCCTACCAAGTGACTCCGGAGAACAGGCGGATTTCATTCTGGAACGTTACTTCCACGGTGCAAGACACGAGGACCCGTTTGACACGCGTGGGGGTCGGGACATGGCCAGGATCTCTCGACGCATGTGAGACGATGATCATGGACAGATTGGTGTGGGATGGCATTGCGTAGCCGTATTGTAGCCGTATCAACGGGAACACTCTCGGACCTTTACAAAGTATCGCGCTCTTCCGCTGGCATAGAAGCGCGTTGTATGGGGCTCGTCACGAGGCGGACTGCAGCCCGTCGGGTGATCGTACCGCGAACAGGCAGGTCAGGAAATCACACCTATGGACGATACTCCGTATTGTTGCAACCGAGACTTGGGCACTTGATACTGTTTCATCTTGAGAACCTTCCATACTCTCGGCTGTTGGCATGCGTCCCGTTGGATGATGTGTTAGTGTGCGGCTCCACGACTATGGCCTTTTATCCGATGCCCGTTGGTTAATTGTAGTGCGGCTCTGGTGATATCACTCCGACTCCGTGTGACCGCTATGGCTGCTATCTTCTTTTTCTTTGGACAAAAACGATATAGGCAAAATTCCCTGTCTGCTACTCCTTGCATGGGCCATCATCTCTCATGAATGGTAGGATGAACTAGATATCGCTCTCAGGGCTTGTTAACATTAGGGGACTCGCTTGTCGAGGACTTTAAGCAGGCTGGTACAATTGTTGTAATTATCGGAAAGCAGGTATCATTGCATCACGTCAAGAGTAACGATAGTGAGGTAGGTAACGGGTGGTATCGCGTGTAATAGTACCTATTAGGCAAAGTAGAGTGTATTGTAACCTAGACGAATTGCTACCTAGGTAGCGATCTCTTGGGATAGACTGTATACTTCTGACCTCGTTTACCCGGCTCCCACAACAAGTATGCTTCAAATCTGCGTACCTAGACTTCTCTTCCCTACATAAATGCATTGCGGTGGTTTTATTGGCTTAGAATACCTTGTCTGTAGCCACGTCAATAGTAGTCACTGCATGCCTTGCATAAATTGTAGACACTTCTACCTCAGAAGAGATGAAGGAAACAGCGCCTTATCGGCAAGCTTGTGCTCTGTTTTAGAGTCTTGAACGCTTCTTTTCTAGCCGCAGATCTTACCATTAGGTACGATAAGAGCGTACTTAGAAACATAGCTAGCGATTGTTATCAGAGAAGAAAGATAACATCATGTGCAAGTTGTAGCTATCTGCCCGCTGTGTCTCAAACGCTGTATGCAGCCTCTTTTCTTCAAACTTTACCACATCATAGGCACTTTCTCAGGAACTAACTTCGGTCGCTTGATAAGAAGGCTTCTACAAGGTCGAGATGCAAGCTGACTCACAGCGTACACTGTATTTAACGTTTGGAATCTGCAAATACACTAGAAGTCTAAGTAACCAGAGCAAGCTCAGCTATGCTAACCCATGTCAAACCAAAGAGCTAGGAAATATACCTATATCACGAATATACATCGCATCACTTAACCCGTATCAAAATTCAAACTCTACTACATCCATCGACGCTCCCCTGCTCAAAAGCCACCGTCTCATCCCGTCACGCAGAATCCCACACAACAGACAATACTTAGAAACCTCGAACCAATCAGCACACATGTACACAACAATAACTCCAAACAAATTCTGTAGATCCATTCCATTTCTAGTCTCCTCAATTCTGGCCATGACGCCACATCGTTAGATCTGCCCACCCTACCAACTAACTATCAACCATAGCTTGTTACGAAAGATACCCCAACACCAAAAAGACCTCACCAAGTACCACACTGGCCCAGGAAAGTCAAGAACAATTAACAAGAAACGAAGGGTATATGCCGCGAAAGCGAGCCAATTGAAGAAGTAGTACTAAAATCAACACCAGAAACTCCAAAAAGCAGACCATCTTTGAAATCTGGCTTTTATGCCGCGCTTATGTTTTTGACGAAAAATGAATTTGGGCGTATCGTGATCCATAAATGGGTGATTGATATGTGGTCGAAGAGGCGCTGGCCGTTTCCATAGCAGAAAGCCACAGGGGGGATCTGTAGCTGGCCACCACAAATTCTCCGATGGGACATTCGCCTGACGAAGAGGGATTGTCTGTCTCCCCCGAAGCGACAGCACTCGACACGGCAACCTCTGCGCATCCGCTGGTAGCTCGATGTCGCAGAAGGGGGGGTTAAGGTTCGGTCTTTGCCGGGGCCTCACACGTACTCAGGCCAGTAGTTGTATGGCATGAGAGTAGGACCAGTCCATTTCTCGCCGTAAGGGTTCGTGCGCTTGCCGGCGATGAATCCGTCGTGGGCGTGTTCGAGGACTGATATCCACGACGAGGGTTCGGGATGCTTCATCCACTGAGATGCATTGTTAGCGTATGTTCTTTGCTTTTCCTTCTTTTGTGGGGAACAAGCCGTTGCCAAGATACCTGCTGCAGGGACATCGGACTATGTAGATGCGCAGAAGCGGGGTTCGGAGTGGCAACAAAACAACATGTTGGAAATTCTGTTGAGACTTACCTGGTTGTGAATGTGGTATGTCCAGGCACCCCGGAAGAAGTTCTCCAGCGTGCGGTTGTTGGGAGGGAATTTGTCTTCCGACAAGACGTAGTCAGTAATCACACCAGCTTTTCTCAGCTCAGCCTCCTCGTCAAGCGTGGCTTGGAACGAATCGGGATGCTCTTTGTCGCCGTGATTGGGAGTTGGCAGCGCAGCGGACGCGGGTACGTTCTCTTCCCCGCGTTTGGCCAAGGAATCGCTGGCGGGCATTCTGAGCTCTTTGCGTTGCGCGTCTTTGAGGTCGATGCGGTTGAGCTGTGGACCGTCGTAGCTTTCCCATTCGTCTTTGACGCCACCAATCTTGCCTTTGAAAACTGCGCTGTAGTCCCGGATACATGGCACTGTGCAGCGTCCTTCGCGGTCCCAGTTGAACTCCGTCCAGATGGGGTCGAAAGCGGCGGTCTCGAACATCTTGAACTCCTGGTCGCGTCCGTCTTTCCAGGCCATGCGTCCAAGCACGCGGGGATGGAAGTTGACGCCCATTCTGATACCGCCATAGAGCAAGTAGGATGAGAGGGAGGAGTTTGCCGAGAGTGACATGATGGCAGTGTTGTAGTCACCGGGGTGGGGGTGTGCTGCCCATCTTTCTGCCCAGGCATGCTCTTTCGGCAGTAGAAGTGGTCGCATGTCCCGGAGCATCAGAACATCCATGTCGAAGTAAGCACCACCGTAGATGTGTAATACGATGAAGCGAACGGCGTCGGATACGGCGACCGGAAGGAATGTCATCTGCTTCTGGGTCAGGACGAGCCACTGCTGGCCATCCCTGTCTTCAATTATGTTCTCGGCCACGTCCTTCTCTCCCTTGGCGTTCACGGCGCCGGGCTTGCTGTAGTAGTCGAAACCGTTCTTGTCTTCCTTGTCGGTAGCCAGTGGAATGCGGTTAGGGAACTTCCAGGGCATGACAACAATGTCACCTCGCTCGACCAGAGGCAGGAAACGGGCAAATAGAGCATCCTTGTTCAGCATGTTGTAGACGGCGTTCGGATTGTGGTCGGTGTCAAGCCATAGCCAAAGACGAGAGCAAGCCAGGTTCTGGGTGTAGAGGTAACTCTTGATGAAGACCTCCACTCGCCAGGTCGCGGGACCAGTCCAGTAGGTGTGGTATGGGATGATAGGGCCAGGGCAGGTGCCGATGTTGGTTCCGTTGGCAGCAATCGCGTCGTTCACAGGGGTATAGCTTTCGAGCGTCTTGCCGTGTCCGTCTGCGTTGATGAAGTCTGCGTTGCGGGGGTCTTGGGCGCTGGCGCGGTCGGCGGGCTCTGGCAGGCTGTAGTAGCGGTCCTCGCCCTCTGCAAAGAACTTGAGGCAGTCAAAGGGCTTCCTCATCTTCTCAATGCCAGCATAGGTGCCGCGGCACTCCTCAATCAGCATGTCAATGTCGGCCTCGGTATCGACATGCGGGCGGGGACCCAGGTAGTCGTCCTTGTTCTTGACGGCGGTAATGGGGCGGTTGAAGACATTGGCGTGCGGGTTGATGGTGACAGTCTTGGTGGTGCCGGCGAACTTGACCTTGACGCCCGCCTTGGTTGTCTCGATCAGCTCCGTGGGCCCAGCCTTGTCCAGGAAGGCGGGAATGCCAATCTTGCCCTTCGCAGCAACAGAGGGGTCGTTTATAAAGGTGATGATGCCGTAGATAGCGGCATAGAGCAGTGCCGCCAGTACGAGGTTCTTGCACAGGGTGAAGACTGCGCGGACTTTGGATCCTTCCGCCATATCGATAAGCTAACGGGCGACGACCCGAAGCAGCGTATCCCAGGTATTATTCGACAATCGCCAGTTTCGCGTGGGTGTATAGGTTTGGTGTAGGCTCGGTGGAGGTGTGAGGATTGCGGTGCCCAGGTGGAGGCTAGCAGGCGCACGTGTTGAAAGGGCGGTCGAGGTCTTCGCGACAAGGCGTTGGGGTCGCAATGTTGGAAACACGATGTTGTCGCACAACGCAATCTTCGCAAAAGGATATATTAGGGAGGATTATCGGGCGCAGCGTGCAGGTGCGTGCATTAGGTGGTACGGAGTTTGGTCCTACGCGGGTCTGGGAGGCTGTGAAAGCGGGTCGTAGGCGCGAATGGGCGTGAGCGTAATAGGTTCGAGAGGGCCTGCGGGGATTTCGACACCACAGGCAGGATCGCACAGTGCACAACGGTCAAGGACAGACGGGAATGAAAGACAGGTCGGCACCAAGGAGCGGAGGCGGCATAGAAATGAAATCAGGCTGCGGGTTGTGGACTGCACCAGACCACGACAGTTCGGGGTTCAAAGCAGCTAGCCTAATTTCCCTGCACGCCGCGCCCCATGCTGACCCGCCCACCACTCCCCCTGAGCACTACCGCACAACTGTTGATGTTTGACAGCTCTGCTAACGGCTTTTGTTATTGTCGCACCGGTTTTTATATCGCGCACGCAAATTCTGCATTCCTTCCCTTCACGTCTGTGCTGTGTTGATGCGCCTTCCTCGCGGCGGTAGCTCCTTCCTCTAGGGCCGTCGTCCCGTCCCCATGCGGAAGCGACAGCCCCAAGCGAACTGAGGTCTCTCATCTTGCACGCCTTGCCCGCCTGGTGACTTGTGACTACACCTGTGCCCACCATCGCTTGCATGGTCCCCATTAATGCTGCGACACTCCTGTCTGAAGGCTTTCACTGCCCTATCACCGCCCCGATTCTCGCTCCTCGCCCCCAGACGACCTTACTCGGCCGTCACCGCCCTCCCACGATGTGAACGCATCGAGATCCCCTGTCGGTCAAACGGCTCCATTACGGTTGAGTGAGTCTTCTTCCGTCTTGTCTTCACATGACGTTGTACGTCCTTCGATCCTGCCTCTCGTCGTTGCAATTGCCCGGGGAATCCTCCGTCTGCTGTGCGATGACCTCACAGCGCTTTGCTCCTCCGCAATCCAACACCATGCCCCGCCCTAAGCGAGCATACCTCAGATCGCAGCTTCTGGGCATCATCTTGGCTTCTTCTAGTACTAACCGTCTTTAGCGTATTCCACGCATCAGCTTCTAAAGCTCCGGTCCTGCTTTACCTGCCTCCAGGACCAGTAGTGCCAGAGAGCTCAGATGAAGACGAACGCGTTATCACAACGCTAAAAGAGTCAAGTGCTGGGACTATCGTGCGTATTAACTACCGCGCGTCGTCGGCGCATCAGTATCCGACCCCATGTCACGATGTGCTGCTTGGCTACGATTGGGTCCGCGAGCATATCCTTATCGATGAATTCGAACGGCCTTATCTAGCTCGCATGGGTGTATGCGGAGAACTAGTAGGCGGCTCATTGGCAACGATGCTGGCTCTGACAGAGTGTCGTGTTGGGGAGAGTCGAATCGGCGCTGCAGCCATCAACAATCCGATTGTAGATTGGGTGTTCCCAGATGAGCTTCCAGTCATCCAGCCGGAGGATCTCCCCGAGCCGCAATATGGCGACGAAACCCAACTTCCAGCTGATGAAGACATGGCTGGGTCATTGGCGATTCGCGAGGCTATAGAGAATCTGCAGCCTGAAAAGAAGCGTGGCAGGAAACGATTGCCTAAAACACCGCCGCCGACATCTTGGCAAGCTCATGGAGAGAACGACATCATACCCACGATAATTTTGTCGGAAAGACGCGACGTTCTATTTAGGAAGCCGCAAGACTACTTCGATCGATTTGCATCTCCACTGCACTTCTTCCGTTCTCCTCATGCGCAACTTACCCTGCCGCCGCAAGACGACGTCTTCGCATCACAGCAGCCAGACGAGCTCCTCGACATCGAGACACAGATGGCCATGAATCACTATGCGACTTTCGAGGATGCCATCAAAGCGCCGCCGGCTGTACCAACGCTGAGCAGATGTCGTGCCTACGCCCGCAACTACCCTCCAGCAGGCACAAGACTGAGTCTACCGATATGGAACGTCACAACCGGCCTGCAGAGTCCGCTCAACGATACCACAAATGATCTAGCCAAGCACCTTCGACGCAGCATCGCCCGCCAAATCCTGAAGACGCATTCTGGGCGATCCCGCTGGCACGACGCAGCAGAGAAGAAGCAATACGAAGAAATCGCCCAAGACAGAGTCGAACTTACCTCCTACGAAGGCGTAGGCCTCTGGTCTCAGCAAGATCCCGATCCAGCAACAAGACCACGAGTAGAAGAAATCGGAGCATGGATGAAACGACAATTAGAACCTGGTTCTTTCTAAACAATCAACTAAAAACGAACATAACAACATCTTCAATCCATCTCCCCCCTCACAACCCAAGTCCACACCGCTCAATCTCCCCCACAGCCTTCTTCTCACAAACCTTTCTTTCCCACGCAGCCACCTCCTTCACAACCAACTTCTTCGTCTTCCCACATATCTCTCTCTTATACGTAACCCCCATCCCACTATCCTGCACAGCACCCAGCACATAATGATCTAGTTCAATGTACCCCCAATGCGCCGCCTCAACCCTAACAACAGCCCAACTACTCCAGTGCAACAACGGCACACGCGGTCTCCCCTCTACATCTCCCCGCAAATAATCACACAGTTCTGCCACCCGCTCCCCACGCGCACCTTCCACCTCTTCGTCGGGTAGGAATGGGAGAAGGACTTCACAACTCGATTCCGCGCCCACGGACAGCGGAAAATCCTCTGGCTGTCCACACGCTTTGAACCCGTTCGTAGTACTCGTCCTCGTCTTCCCCCCTTTCGGATTGTGCGATCTCCAGGAAACGGTGTAGTTCATCTGATTCTCCTTCAACAACCCCAGCAACGCACGCACTTCCACACGCTCAGGATGTGGAATCAAGAATTCGAAGAATCCTCGCTTTTTGGTTTGTTGGTAGGAAGGTAGGATCAACCATGGAAACGTCGAACAAACGCCCCAGGAACGGGTCAAGGAGGTTGAAACCCCACCATCTTCCACCCTCAGCGGAATCACACCCCGTTCCAACAACCGGCTCAGCGCCCATCGGTACTTCCTATTTGTCCCGTATTCATTCCTCAATCGCCCCTGCATCGTAGAGAGATATTCGGGATGAAAAGGCGTATGCTCGCCTTTTATCTCGCCCTTCTGCGCCAGACCGATTAATCCGTATAACGTCGTCCAGTCGGATGTTAACCAGGGTACGCGCCATGCGTGTTCTAGACTGCGGGCTTCTTGGGTGGATTTGGTGATTTTGTGGCGGCGATAGGTGGCGAGGGAGTGGATGAGCGGGATGGAGAGGAGGATGAGGAGGTGTAGGAGGGTGGGTAGGGTGAGTAGGGAGGATGAGGGTTGGGAGGGTTGGGAGGAACCGGGCTGGATTGCGTGGTTCGCGACGTAAGTTGTTGCTGTTGTTAGCACGGCGGTGATTGTGGATGTTGTTGCCATGCTGGATACGGTTTATGGGTGTCTTCTTGGTGTCGCGATGGGTATGCCACGGGCGTATTGTAGTCGTCCTTCGTCCCAGCGACTATGTGCCAAGTCTGCATTGTGTGCGGCAGACAATCAGATCGTACCATCTTTGTGTCTTGTTGTTTGGTCAGTCTGTCAATGAAGGTCGCGGCTTTCTGTCCGAAGCCGGCGTATCGTATGGCTTTGTTCACCTTTGAAGGAAACAGATACACGAAAGTCGTCTTTGCCTTGTTGGAGAGGAAGACAACGAACTTGGGCACCTAAATTCTCCAGCATTGAAAATGTGATGTATGTTGGGAATTTTTGTTATGGGTAGACGTGACATAGTGTGATATTTGCTATTATTCGGATGACCGAGTATCTATGCGCGATGCTATCAGTCTTCCCCACCTATTAAACGCCTCAAGGCCTAGATGAACAATCCTGTCCCAGGCCCTTTCGTAGACTACCAAATTATGCTATCCCATACATAATGACAGCGCGTAAAATACGTCATCCATGTTATCCCTCAGACTAAAGCCCAACTCAAATGCCAGCTCATCCTAACTCGATCATCTACAAATCAATCAGCGGCTCATCCACAACCTTCTGCTGCTGAACCGGCAACTGATTCTGCGGCGCAGACGGGAAACTCTCAGGACCATAACCACCCGTCGCATAGGGTGCGGATTGCCACGCCGAAGACTGCTGCTGCTGGGGCGCTTGCTGTTGCTGTTGCCAGTACTGTTGGGGTGGCTGCGCTTGTTGCGGAGCTTGTTGTTGCTGTGGAGGTGCCTGCTGCTGCTGCGGTGGGGGTGCCTGTTGTTGTTGAGCTTGTGGCTGATCTTGCCTGGGATACGGCGGGTTCTGCCACGCAGTCGTAGGTTGTGCGGGTGGTGAGATGGGCGTCTGCTGTGGTGGAGCTCGGGTGTATGCTTGTGGAGAGGGGGGCTGCTGTTGTTGGGATGGCTGAGAGCCGTAGCTTTGGCTCCGCTGCATCGGCGGCTGAGAGGGTTGCGCTGCAGCGCTGTCTCCGTAGTAGAAGCTAGCGCTCTCTGCGTCAGATACCGGAGGTGCTTGTGATGGGTACCCTGAGGATTGTTGTGGCGGGTACTGCTGATTCGAGACTTGACGCTGGAGTTGTGGTGAAGCAGGGTTCGGGTACGAAGTATTAGGTGGCGGTTGTGCGAGGTTGGGGTATGGTTGTGAGGGTTGTTGATATTGATCCTGGGGAGGAGCGTAGGACTGTGGTCGCTTGTCGAACTGTGGGTAAGGTGCTTGGTAACCACCACCATATTGCGATTGCGGCTGTCCGTATGCACTGGAGGGATCTGCGTTTCCTGTGTAGTAGTTCTCGCCCGACCCCGGTGCTCCCGACTGCTGTATGCTTGGGTATAGGTTGGATGCCGGCCGTTGTGAAGAGGCTGGGAGACCGTACATGGCGTTGGTCTGGTTGTATGTGCTGGAAAGTCTCTCCTCGAGCATGCGATCGTAGTATCGGACGACGGTTGACAGCTTCGCGTGTAGATCAAGTAGTGTGTCTGCTCACGTTAGTACAGTTCCGATGGCACAAAGGTGCAGCATACCGTGCTTGCTCATAGTCTCGCCATAGGTACGGGCAAGCTTCGGTCTCAACTTTCCAATGCTCTCGTACAGCTCTTGTATCTGTGGTTCCCGCAGGATAGTGCCAGGCGCTTGGTGTTGTAACCGGTCGACCAATGTGGAGAAGAGGTTGATGTTCTCGGCTTCGACAGGCGTGAGCTCGTAATCGTTCTTAGGCGCAACAAAAGGTGCTGATCCGTTCGCATTGGAGGCCTGTTCCCGGAAGGTCGTGGCATACTTCTTCTTTTGTTCCTCCATGTCAGCCAAGGAAGCTGCAATAGCGGCAGCCAGGTCGGCATCCTCCTCCTCTTCAGGCTGTTTCTTGCTCGTCCCGTTGGTTGGCTTGGACTGTGACTGCAACTGCGACTGAGGCACAAAGCCGGAAGAACTGTTTCCCTTGGCTTCGTCCAGACTCATCTCCAGCGCTCGCTTCAAGTCAGCATCGAAGCTGTCCTCGACGCGCGCATTACGCGGCTCCATTGAGCCCTGATATAGCGTTCTCTGTGGTTTGGGGGTGTCGAAGACTCTCGGGAGCGGTGTCCCCCGCGACCGTTCGGTAAGCTTCGCGTGGCAGCCATCGTCGACGCGCACAGGGTCCATGATGCCGAGATGGGGTAACGGGATACTCTTGCTCGAGCACGCGCCGCAGAAGACGTTTCCGCAGTTGCGACAGTGGTGCTTCCGGTTTGTGAAGGTAAAGGGTGTGCGGCATCGCATGCAGACGTCGGAGTCGGTCCACTCGGGGGGCTGAATGTGTTAGTCCGTGACCATCATGCGATATGGGTTCAACGTACTGCGCTGCTGTCAAGCATACTGCTGGAGATGTTCTCCTTTGGAGGGAAGTGGTAGCCCTCCCGTTGCAGGCTGTAGTAGACCTCGTTGATGTAGCTGAGGTTTTGGCGCCCTTCAGCGGCAGTCGCCCATGATTGTATAAGCTCGAGCATCTTGTTCTTCACATCGTTGTTGGGTGCGACGGTCGGGGGTGCCTTGAGCAGGGACGTCATATTGTCGAGGAACTCGCGGGAAGCTATCTCTTGGATGAAGTGGGCGCCGCCGTTCTTAACGCACGTGTCTGTGAGCTGAGACGATTAGCGAAAGATTATAAGATTCGCAGATAGTGCTGCATACGTTCAAAGTGGCAAGCTGGACGTTGGGGTTCTTATTCCCTATCCTCTTCTTCAATGCGCGCATGGCATCTCTAGGCTGCACCGTCTTGGAGCGAATAACGTCGGATATCTCGAGGTTGAGGGGCATGTCCTCTCTGGTGTATGTTAGCATGTCTATTTTCATGAATTACGTCTTGGCTCGGCTCGTACAAGCTCGAAGAGGTGGCGCGCTCGATCTGCTCGTCGAGCGCGCCGGTGGTCGAGGACCCGAACCAGCCCGCCATGATGTAGGGCGCTCCCAGTGTGTGAATGCGTTCGTGGGTGTCGGATGTAAATTGATGTACTCTGATAGCTACTTCGACTTGGAACTAAACTTGCGGCTTGGTGGAGAGTAGCGCGTGGGGATAGTCGCTGTGGTGGTTAGGTAGCAAGCTGTCCGAGGTGAGGGCTTGGCGATGACGCCGGACGCCTCTGAGCCGCATCCACCGACGCATGCTTCAACCCTGCGAATCGCGGGACGGCCATCCACGCCCAACGCCTTCACTCACGATACCCAAATCGCCCCTGGAACCCGCCCGCTGCTGTAGAATCGCCGCCCGTTATTGTACGCCACTGCCCAATCACGCGCTACCCGATCCGCCCCGCATTCCCGATCAACACTGCCTCTCTGGCCACACGTACGCGTATTCGACTCCAGGTGCGCCTTGCTCGGACTCGAGAACATGCACGCCTGCCCGCCGATTAAAGTGTGTTTGTGAGTGCGGCACCTCCTCCGCCGCCCTCAGCACCTCCTTCGCCCGCCCACACCACCACCACCGCCATGAACGGCTACACCAATGGCGCGCACGGCGTCGGCGCAGATGGATGGGGAAGCGGCGACGGCACTGGGGACTCCAGAGGCCCAGTTGGCCCATTCCCGCCCATCGCCGAAATCATAGCCTCTGCGACTGACACGGCCGAGTCGCTAAAACACCATTCGGTACTCATCCAACGCCGCCTCAGAGGTAACACGTTCATGCGCCAGTCGCTGACCATCACAGATCAAACTCCTCCTCGAACGAGCCAGGGGGCACTTCAATTCGGCCAAGAACATGCTCAACAACCGCTCTCCCGCCGGCGCCTACTGGGAATACATTGTCGCATACCAGATCGTCGCCGAACTGATACCCACCCACCGCGACTACTACGACAAGATCAACGGCAGCCGAAGCCAGATCCACCGCGACTTCAACGAGCTTATGAAAGAGATCAAGTCAAACGAAGAGCGGTTTGTGCGCATAAAGGACATTATAAAGAACGACAACAAGAGGAACGGCGCACACCACAGGACGACCTCTACGCCCCCCTCTACAACACAAAGCAACCGAAATGGCATGATTGCGATGAGGAAAGACGACGAGCTCATGCTTCCTGAGGTTCCCACCGGAATCCCAAACGGTCGAGCGTCACCTGCGGCCTCTCTGGATTCTTCACGGAGAAAACCCCCCGTGCAACCGAAGCCACAATCGCTGCATGGGCGGGCTGTGCACCAGAGCATATCGAATGTGAATGGAGTGAATGATCTTGCTCAGCGGTTCGCAAATCTTAGAGGGACCGGTCCGCTAGTTGATACATCGCCTCGCCCCAGCCAAGATCTGTCCGTCAAAATGCCCTCTCCTGCAGACTACCATTCTACAAACCGGATTATGGGTCCGCGAGGCATGCCACCGCCACCCCTTCACATGCCTCCGCCGCCACCGAAACTACCACTCGATACGCAATTCGCGGCTTCACTGCCGAAGGAGCCTAGTCCTACCTATAGTCCAGCGAGGAACATCTCAGGCCCTTCGAGCATCAACGCACCTCGGAGTACACCCAGGAGTTTAAACGGGACCGGGGGTCGTACCAACTCACTCGCCGCGTCCAGTGCATCAGCATATGCACCGAACGCAAACAGTGCGCCCGACTCATACTTTCCCGCGCAAACCCTTCGAGATGGCAATGGGAGAACACGGTCTGTCAGCAAGACGGTCGAACTTGAGATTGATGCTAGCATGCTTTACGATTACTACCGCATGTACAATGTACTCACCATCGACGTACGAGACAGGACAGACTTCGACGCGGGACACATCTTCGTGCGGAACATCATGTGCATAGAGCCCTTGACCTTGCGCGATGGCGACTCCGCCGAACAGCTTCTGGACCGTCTCATCATATCGCCAGATGAGGAACAGGACATGTTCGACAAGAGGGCCGACTTTGATGTGGTCGTATACTACGATGAGTCTACAAAGAACATCGACTTTATGCATAGACACAACCGATCTGACAGCGAAATTGCGTTGAAGCGGTTGTTCGATACTCTTCACGAGTTCAACGCGGACAAACCGCTCAGGCGTCCTCCAGTTCTTCTCAAAGGCGGTCTCGACGCTTGGATGGACCTGGTGGGCCCCCAGGCTTTGAAAACGTCGAACACCGCTGGACAAGTGGCGGCTGGTCCGACGCGGGCCCGGGCTATCCGACGATCGCCAGCTGCCAGCCATATCGCGAGAAACAACACGCAAAGAAGATCAAAACGCGAATACGTTCCCATGGACCAAGAAGAGCAGCAACAGTGGTTGGAAGAAGCTCGAAAGGGGCGTGCTGCAGTCGAAGTGCCTCCGGCAGATGGTGAAGAGGAAGAAGAGCCTACACAGGATTTCTACCGTTCGACAGAAGAGTTCCTACGCCGATACCCCGATGTTGAAGCTGAGCAGTCATCTATGATGTACCCGTCCAAGTTCCAGTCGACCAATCAATACGTCGCGCCTGCCATACCCGTCGCGCCTTCTCGTCCGCCGCCTTCTGTTCCTAGGGTGAGCTACAGTGGCGTACACGATCGGCAAGAACAGAACCGTAATGTGGTCTACAATGGACAGCCCCAATTTAGTAACCTGAGGCTACATAGGACGGGCCTGCTGAACTTTGGCGTCACGTGCTACATGAACTCGGTGGTGCAGTGTCTCAGTGGGCATCTATTGCTTTCGGACCTGTTCCTCACCGGAAGATATCAGCGAGACCTCCAGCGAGATAACTGGAAAGGAACGAAGGGGATTTTGCCGGAGGCGTACGCGACGCTACTGTCTAATCTATACAAGGGCGATGTCACCTCCGTGCGCCCAAGCACATTTAGGGTAAGTCAAAGATGGAAGCAGAAAATAGGCATGGCTAACATTGAACAGCGCATCTGCGGGCACTTCAACTCGCAGTGGGGCATTGATGAGCAGCAAGACGCCAAGGAATTCCTGGAATTCGTTCTAGACTACATGCACGAAGACTTGAACCTAACCTGGAACAAGCCGCCGCTCAAGCCACTTTCGGACCAGGAAGAGTTGCAACGAGAAAGATTTCCCCGCCAGTATTCAGCAATGATCGAATGGCGGAGATACCAACATCGGGACATGTCCGTCATCGGTGGTCTGTTCGCCGGTCAACATGCTTCGCAGCTTACATGCCAGACATGCGGCGTGACAAGTACAACATATGAAGCTTTCTGGAGTATCAGCGTAGAGATTCCCCGAGACGGCGAATGCGATCTACGCCACTGTCTAAACTCATACTGCGCACCAGAGCGCCTAGCAGGCGACGAACTATGGCGTTGCCCTCGATGCAAAAAAGACCGCGAAGCCGTAAAGAAGATCACCATCACCCGCGCCCCCGACACCCTCGTCATCCACTTCAAGCGCTTCAGCGCCTCGCGCACGGAAAGCGCACGGAAAGTGCGGACGCCTGTTAATTTCCCGCTCCAACGTCTCGACATGGGTCCCTTTGTTGAGCCACCCATGACGCCAGAACAAGAAAGATATGTGTCGGAAAAGGCCCGAGATGGACCTGCACAACTTGCTGGCGTGAAGAGCGATCCTACTATGAATGGGCCGTATGTCTACAACGCCTATGCTGTCATATGGCATATCGGTGCTACTCTCGGAAGTGGACATTACATCGCTTTTGTCAAGGATAAGTCTAGGGGATGTTGGCGCAGTTTCAACGACGACAAGATTACGGACTTTGATCCTGGGAATCTTCCGCCGCACAACCGTCTGCAGAATGAGAAGGCGTATATTGTTTTCTATGAGAGGGAGAGGGTTGCTGGTGGTGCTTTCTAGCACAGCGTTTATTCCATCCATAAAGATTCAGCGCACCAGGCGGAGTGTTTACGCGTATTTGTCTTTTGGCGCTGCATCTTGGGTAGTTTGGGTATAGCGACAGTCTGGTTAAGATTATACTTTGCGCGTGCGACGAATTATGTCTCTGGGACGAACGGGGCATTGCATACTTGGCGTTGGGATTATATACCTTGTTGAATGTCATTCCGTTGAGACGCAGCCGTGGCTTGTTGCGTTCGTGTGTAAACTTATTGTGATGTTTGGGCAAATCGATACAGCGAGGTAGGCACTAGGGATGGCTGCCGTTTGTGTTGCAGTGTGTGAAATACTTGACTGTAGGAATATACATTACCTCAGATGCTACCTACTAACAAAGTCTTGATAGTATGCACACCGCAAGCTGCGCATCGCGTCACAAACTCCAGCCCCCTTTACTGTGCACTATCCATACTCACTGTCAGAGTTCAGGTCCGTCGTGAGGCTGACAGCCGATGATCGGGCGGCAGGGATGGTGAGGGACCGAACATTTTTTGTGCCGATAAGATAAGGTTTCTGACTCTCCACACCCGTCGTTCCCCAGACGCCGCAACCCCTCCTTCAATTGACTCTTCTTGACTCTTTTCTTCTCACTTTCTATATACCCAACACTTGCAGATATGTCAAAGGGACGCGTTTGCCTTGCTTACTCTGGTGAGTACATCTATAACAGACAATTCTATGCCAACCGGGTTCAAATGCGTTCAGCTGCGTCAACTGCATTCACCTGCGTTCACCTTGCTCAGAGCCAACAAACTAACCTCAGTCATTAGGCGGCCTCGACACCTCCACGATCCTGAAATGGCTCATCGGTACGTCAGAAACACATTCAGACACACACCTCACAATCTAACGCGTAGACAAAGAGGAGGGCTATGAGGTCGTGTGCTTCCTCGCCAACGTCGGCCAGGAAGAGCCCTGGGACGAGGTGGAGAAGAAGGCGCTCAAGATCGGCGCGAAGAAGATGGTCATCCTAGACCTGCAAAAGGAATTCGTCGAGGAGCTCTGCTTCCGCGCCGTCCAGTGCAACGCCTCGTACGAAGGCCGCTACCTCCTCGGCACCTCGCTGGCCCGCCCCGTCATCGCCCGCGCACAGATCCGCGTCGCACAGCAAGAAGGCTGTGGGTTCGTCTCGCACGGCTGCACGGGCAAGGGCAACGACCAGGTCCGCTTCGAGCTGGCTTTCTACACACTTCAGCCTACTATCAAGGTTATTGCGCCGTGGAGGCTGCCGGAGTTCTGCGACCGCTTCAAGGGCAGGCAGGATCTGCTGGACTATGCTGAGAAGCATGGTATTCCGGTTACGTCTACCAAGGCGAAGCCCTGGTCCATGGACGCCAACTTGGCTCACTGCAGTTACGAGGCCGGTAAGTCGTTACATATCTAGACTGTATGCGTGAGACTAATGATCCAGGCATCCTCGAGGACCCCGACGTGTCTCCCCCAGACGACATGTGGACCATGACCGACTCCCCCCTCAACGCCCCCAACGAACCCACCGACATAACCGTCCACTTTGAAAAGGGCATCCCCGTCAAACTCACCACCCCCTCGCAGACCTACACCGACTCCGTCGAGCTCTTCACCGCGCTCAACAAACTCGGTTTCACCCACGGCATCGGCCGCATCGACATCGTCGAGAACCGTTTCATCGGCCTCAAATCGCGCGGCTGCTACGACTCGCCCGCCATGACCATCCTCCGCCTCGCCCATCTCGACCTCGAGGGCCTCGTCATGGACGCCCAGGTGCGGAACCTGCGCGACCAGTTCGTGTCGCACAACTGGAGCTACCAGCTCTACAACGGCATGTACTTCTCGCCCGAACGCGAGTTCATCGAGAACAGTCTGCTCTTCTCGCAGCGCAGGGTCAACGGCGAGGTCAGGATGAAGCTGTACAAGGGTAACGCGTATGTGCTTGGCCGGTCCAGTCAGACGGAGAAGCTGTACTCTGAGGAGGAGGCTAGTATGGATACGTTGGATAACTTTAGTCCTATGGATACTACGGGCTTTATTGCTATTCAGAGCATTCGGTGAGTTTACGTCCCTGGATTGGAGGGTATAGATGGTGTGGATGGTTTGCTAACATAAGGCAGTCTCAAGAAGTACGGTCTCCAAAAGGCGGAGGAGGGCGAGAACATGTCGAGGGCTTAGAAAGCTTCGTCTGATATGCATACTACGTTGACGTATTGGCGGAGGTGGCTGCATCGTGAGAATCTGCATGACCAGATTACTTATGCGAGTCCTGAGGTTACGCCCAAGCCGAAGTCGAGCTAGGACCAACAAAGCAATCTCATGATGAGAACGATGATGAGATGAAAATAGATACCAATGATAAAAGTCATACTACTAATCTTGACGTGTGATTTGTGTGTTATTTGATAAGGAGATGACGCGTGCGAAATGATACTCTCCATCTACTTTTATCGAGTAACCACACCGTCAGAAGATACCTGCTGAAGCTACCCTGATACGTCCATACGGCCTCAAACATGTAATTCAAAAAAGACCCAACGTCCTGCAATAAACCCATTTGGCTACTGTCAAATCCCCTCTTTACCAAACATCCAAACTCTCCCAACCAAAACATCAAAGTCTTCTCTCGCAGAAAGACTTCTAGCTCGAACGCGAAAACCCCAGAAGCGCTCATTGGCTGCCGCGTCCGCCAAGCACTAGCTCCAAATGGTGGGTTGAAGCTCTTCCGAGCGTTCCGATATCGGTTATCGGGGGGTCGGTACCGCTGAGAGCAATGTCGCACGCAGGGTTCGCGACGCAGGTTTTCGCTCTTGCGCTGTCTGTATGCAAAAGCTTCTGCGAGGGAAGCTGATGAAGATTCAGTTAGGGAGGTTTGGCAAGGAATGGTTGCGATGCGGGTGATGATGTAGCTTGTATCCGGTGTGTGCTTGATCGTCTTTCTCTTTTTCCTTGCATCTTCTTGTTGAACCCACTCCAGTTTCGCAGCTCCCCGTCTCCATGTCTCCGCGTCTTTTCTGCTCCGTCTTCTTTAGACTTGTCCATTTCTCGTTGCTCGTCCTCTCTCAACGTGGTATCGTATGCGCCGCTTGGTCATCTCGGGATCCCGCTGTCTTCCTCGTATTCCACGTCCCTGCCCAGGTGTTCACTTCTCATCCCCTTTTCCGTCCGCATCCTCATTCACCGGAAGGATGCTGCCTACGTTGCGCCTCAACCCATTCCTCGGTGGTGAGGTACAAGCTTGATCGTCGCCGCCTCGATCCCGCATCCAACTGTTGCGCCTGCCCGGTGCTGCCGTTGTAAGTTCCTGGCTGTCGCGAGGAAGGTCCTGTGTAAGCCGCAGGTGGGTTGTAGGCGGCGGCAGGGTAGTTGGAGTTGGCCTGGGGTTGTTGCGCGGTGGGCTGCGTATACATGGTGGGTTGAGGCTGCTGCACAACGAAGTTGTTGACGTAGCTTGGCGCATACATCGTACCCGGCTGCTGTACGAAGCTGTTGTTGACGGAGCCTGGCGTGTACATCGGGACCGGCTGGAAAGTAGGCTGGAAATGCGCCTGCTGTGGCGCATACATGATCGGCGCATATGGACTCTGGTAAGCCCCTGCGACGTTGTAGCCGGCAAAGGTAGGTTCCGGAAGGGCAATTTGATCGGGAACCTCATAGTAACCATGAGGCTGGTACCCAGGTACAGGAGCAGGTGGAGGAGCAGAAACGGAGGGCTCCATCTGGTAGAAGATCGGACGGGAAGCCATCTGATCGAGGGTGTACCACCCGTTCGCCGGTCCTACAGGAGCCATATCCCAGGATAGATCCAAATCCTCACTCTGGACTGCGTTCAAGTTCAGACCGGCTTCCTGAAAGTCCTCAGGTCGCAAGCCATCTTCCTGGAACACATTACTTGAAGGCTGATATCCCACAGGATGCGAAGGGCCATAACTCAAAGTAGCCTGACTCGAGTTCGAAGGAAACCTCATCAGATCTGCATCAGGGAACACATTACCAAACTGGTGTTGCGGGTAATGCTGGTATTGCTGGTATTGCTGCTGCGGCTTCATGAAGTTCATACGTGAAGCTGGTGCCGTAACAGCAGGCGGCGCGTATCCCGCTCCGGGATGGGCAGCAAAAGAGTTGCGAGGTGCAAGCGAATATGGAGCATATCGCTGGCTGCGCACGTTGTTCTGCGGCGCGGACCTACGACCATACTGCACGCTTGTCGCTACGTGTGGGTGGTCCACATGCTCTCCTCGCGTCGGGATGGCCAACTGCTGTCGGTACGTTGGGCTATGAGCAGGAGGACCAGGAGCCGGCATGGTTGGCAGAACCTGAGGCCTATTCGGCCCCTGCTCGCGCGCGAGTGTGGCCTCACTCAGGTAAGCTGCATTTGTAATGTTACCGTGGGCATCCCGTCTTGCCCTTGGCGATCCCGGAAGAAGCGGCCGTTGTCGCCGCGGTGGTGGTGGTGTCGAGTCTGCACTGCGACGTTTGCGCGCCATCTTGAAGGGTTAGATTACCAGGGAAAGATACGTCAGTAAGGTTAAAAAAAAATGTTGCTAATAAGATTGCAGATGTTGACGAGCATATTATATACGCAGCGTTTTCAGCACGCGCAGTGAAGTTCGCTAGAGAAGACGCATTTGGACATGGTAAAAACGACTATCCGTGGTTCAACAACGTTCAACCATAGGTGTTTCCTATACGCTACACACAGCAAACAACATACCAATATCATATTTCCTTGCCCCGGGAGAAGCGCCTACCTGAAGCACGCGTACATGTCTCTCTCGTCTCGGCCAAAATCAGCGACTGCCTCCGTAGACCAGCTCCTCCCGCCTCGTTGCAGCCACGCTCCATGTTCCAGATTCTCCCAGATCGAATCGGCAACTGGCTCCAAAGGAGGCATTCGCTTACGGTAGGCTTCCTTTGGTGCCTGGCTTGTCCGCCTATCTGCGTGCACTTTACTGTCATCCCGCGGTTTCTCCGAGCGCCCCCCACGGATCACCATATCTGTTTCTGTAGTTCCGCTACTACCAACCTTAGTTTCACTACGCACCTTCCCAGGGCGCCCACCACGGATCACCGTGTTTCTCTTTACATTTCCACCGTTGCTACCAACTCGACCGTAGTTGCGAGTCTCTGTGTGCAGCTTGCTGCTATCTTGCACTTTCCCCGGGGGCCCACCTCGAATTACGAGCTTCGCGACTCTACCGCCCCGACCGACTCGACCATAGTTACGCTTTTTCGGTGCCTTGGATCGCGACTTAGCTCGCTTCTCTTCTAATTCCCGCAGAGCTCTCTCTAGCGAAGCGTTGTCCTCCTCCGGCGTTCGCGCGTCATCTTCGGACTCGCTAATCCACTGATCGATGGCTAGGGGTGAGCACGGAGAATATGGCGAGTCTAGATCTTGGTGGTCATGTAATTCGAAGGACGGAGAAGGGCGGCTGACTGTTGCGATGTCCATGAACTCCTCCGCTAGACCTGCCATGTCAGTACCGAGGAGGCTGTTAACTTCGTCGTCTCGTTTGCGCTGTGCCTTGCTTTGAGCGGTTAGCGGGACCTGGATATCGTTGACTTGGTCCGCTAGGTCGGTCATTTCGCTGTCGCTCATGTTGGTTAGTGATGGTGCTTTTGTGATTTGGGTAGTTGATGTGCTGGATAGGATTGAAGATCCAAAGGAGGGCAGCTACTGTGCAGTATATAAGGACGAAGAAAGTGCTAGACTGAGACAAGATTGTCTCGTATAGGCTGTGTTTCGTTGGTCTTAAGGCTCGGTCATCTGGCTAGGCTTCACTTTGGCGTACTTTCTGATCCCATGACGATGCGGCAATGAAACAATTACCAGTCTATTACAATCTCATATATGCCGAAACTATCCTACACCTACTCATACAAAAGAAAGTTTACAACCGTGCCGTAAGTACCCCATCATGAGTCTAAAGCTTGGTGAAATGCTCATGTAGTTTCATGATGCGACAAGCCTGAGAGTAGTTGTCTCACTCAAGCATAGCTTCCACCAAACATACTAACACTGCGGCCCATTCGCCAAGCACCCCAAAGCACCATGCCCAAGATCGCTAGGTTGGCAAACTGCCTGCAGATGACGAGCAGGAAGGTGCTAGCCAAGACAGAACTGTCCGACCATCCGGAGGTGTCGACGTAGAGGAGGATGATATCGTAGATGATGAAGATGTCGCGAAGCCAGATGAGAGGTACGACGGTGAAAGCGAAACGGGCGAGATCGTTGCGTTCAGGTGACTGTGGAGCGTTAGTAACAAAACTTATATATTGTCATTAACGGCAAGACTTACACCATGAGCGTTCTTGTTCGTGGTACCATACTCCCTCCACACTTCGATGGAAACGCTCAGACTGGCTGCGACAACGATGGCTTCGTGCACGATGTAGGTAATCCTCGTCGCGCGGTCATGCTGCATGACGTTTGACCAAGACAAAAGCGCATCCGGGCCTGAGCTACCGGTACTGATGTCTCGGGCCTCTAGACCCAGACCCCACGCTGCAACACCGGTACCTAGCATGGCAACCATGATGAAGGTGTTCCAGATACGCGACATGGTTTTCGGCGTCGAGATGCCCGTACCGTTCTCTTGGACATGACTAGAATGGATCCAGACACCACCGTTGAGCAGCACAGTGAAGAAGATAGTCGCGAGCGTCGTGGCGAACGTAAGCGCTGAGATGCTCGAAGCATAGTCACTGTCTGTGAGAACGTAGCCGCGACGCCCGTTCCATCCCAGGTCCGCATCGTAGTCGATCGTTCCGCTCGTCTTCAGGACATCGGATATGAAGCGACATAGGTACGCGACGAAGAGGCAGAGAAGCGCCGGCCAGAGGAAGAGATACGTCCCCAGTGTCGTCTTTAGCGGGCCATCGCGCGCGCTGTTCTTGCCTGGTGCGGTGAAGCGGCGCTGTTTGATCCGCTGGAAGGTAGGTCTCGATGCCAGACCAAGGAAGATCAGGGCGCCAGCCGCTGTGATGACATCGAGGGCGAAGACGGCTTGGTAGGATTCTCGTTCGTTGGTGATGTTGATGTTGGACATGGCACGCTATGTGAGGTGAAGCGCGTGGGTAGTTCGACTCAGGTGAAGTTGAAACTAAAGTAAAGCTGGAGCAAACCCCATCTTTGACTGCATGCGAAATGAAAAAGCATGCCTGATACCTATGACGTTGATTGCTGTCACCCGCTTGGCAATAAGGTGTTGGGTGGATCTGTTCGGATCTGGGTGCCGACGATGGCGGTGCCCGGCAAGGACGGCAGGTGTGACGAAGGCTCGTACTCTGGCATGGCTCTCGGCTGCCGCTTCGAGCATGCTGTACAAGGACAAACGTCACGATCTGTATTGGAAAACGCGTGAACGAACGCACGCGTGTCGATGATGCAGCCCTGGGGTGAACGACTTGTGGAGGCTGGGGAAGAGTCTAGCTGGTATGCGGTTTAGTTGACGGGAGGAGCGCGGACGCTAACCCATCGCCTAACCGCTTCAGGATCTGGCAGTTCGCCTCTCATCCCATCCCGTCATACCCGTTTTCTCGAGACATCTCCTTTTTCTGGCGCATCTAGTGTCGCGTGGCATCTCCTTCATCAAGGGCGGCTGTGAATTCATTGGATGCGGTGAGACGCACTGTGATGTCGACGGCGCGACACAGCCATAGGGGATCCTCGGAGCCGTTGCACTCCACGGCGCGTTAAGATGTGTATAGCGGAGAGAACCACTACGACGTTACATGTCAACTAATTGAGAACAAACGCATTGCTACTTGCATTAACCATAGAAAGAAGAATCGCAAAGCATAGATCATGGAAATACATAGGAAAGCAAAAAGAACAAGTACCAATCCAACTCCGCCGTTCCCGTCAGCAGCCTCACCAAGCAAACCTTGTGCCACGCCCTACTCCCCACCCAACCCCAACTTCCCCACAACACCATCCACCAACCCCCCAATACTCGGACTCTGCAAAATCTCAAACACACTAACCGTAGCCTTCGTCTCCCTCTGAATCCAATTCTTAACCTCAACAGCCACCAACGAGTCCGTCCCGTAGCTGCTCATCGAACGCGTAGCATCGAGTTCCGATACATCCATCATCAGACTGCGCGATAGCTTCTTGAGAAGCGCTGTGAGGACAAACTCCTTCGCTGCCTCCACAGACGGACTGCAAGAGAGCTGCGCGGAAAGCGATAGCGATGTAGTCGCCGTACCATCATCTGACGTTGTCGCAGGCGCATCGATCTTGAGATGCGGGCGCAGGTACGGCAAGTGACTCAACACGGGATCTCGAGCAAAGAACGGCGCTTCTGCGTCGGTCAAGCTACTAATATCGAGGTCAGAGTCGAGACCCGTGACGACATGCCCCATCATCGGTTCGCGAATACCCAGCTCAATCAGCGCCAGCATCTCCTTCTCCTGAATGTGTCTGAACTCCTGGACTTGCACTTTGCGGCCTTGAACTTTCTTTTCGACGACATAGCCCACGTCGCCGACGATACCCAGATCGATGGCTGTAGCTGGCAGACCGAGCGCGTTCCGGTATTTGGCTAGTGCGACTTGGTAGGCGCAGCCTGCGGCGTAGTTGGCTTGACCGGGGTTGCCGATGAAGGAGTGGAGGGAAGAGAGGAGAACGAAGAAATCGAGGGGCTGGGATAAAGTGGTCTCGTGGAGGTTTTTTGAGCCGTGGACCTTGGGAAGGATAGTCGAAGTCCATTGATGCGAGGTCATTGTGCTGAAGAGGGAGTCGTTGAGGGTCATGGCGCCTTGAATAACACCCTTGATCGGTGGGAAGGAGCACAGGGTTTCGGAAAGAAGGTTGGAAAGCTCGAGTGCGTCGGATACATCGCATTTGAGAATGGCAGTGCGGACGCCCGAGGCGTGGAGGGATTCGAGGAATGCTTGGGCTTCTTCTGAGACTGCCCCGAAGCGGGAAATGAAAATGAGGTGTTTTGCGCCGTGGGTGACGAGCCATTGCGAGATGCTTCGTCCGAGGCCGCCAAGACCGCCAGCGAGGAGGTAGGAAACTGATGGGTCGAAAGAGGTAGCGGGTGGTGGTCTTTGAGCAACCTGAAGTTTGTTAGTCGCACCTTCGACATCGATACATGAACGGTGACTTACAAGAACTTGGTCATTAGCCTGCGGTACCATTACCACCTGCTTGTCGTGACTCGCATCTTGCATCATCTTGACAGCCTCGTTCAGCTTAGACCAAGGTAAGACATCCGCAGCGCTACGGTCGATTATCTTCGTCGCCGTGAGAGCGCTCATAGCTTCTTGGAACATTCGACTAGCAAGCTTGGGCTTCTGCGTATACAGCAACGCCATATCCACAGAGAAGAAGGATGCGTTGCGGCCAAACGGTGCCATTTCCAGTCGGCCAGTCCCTGGTGCATTAAGGTTTACGAATCTGCCAAAAGACGCGATGCAGCTGAACGTCGCCTGTAATGCCTCGCCAGTCAGGGTGTTCAGAATGACATCAAGACCGCGGCCTTTTGTCGCGCGCCGAAGTGCAGTGACAAACTTAAGATCGTGGCTGGAAAAGATACGGCTTTCTTCGATACCATAGGCGTTGGCAAGATAGCTCTTCTCTTCGTCGGATCGCACGGTAGCGAAGATCCTCGCGCCGGCCTTCGATGCAGTCGCGATGCTAGCTTGGCCTATGGGGTCTGCGGCCTCGTGGATGAGAACAGTCTCACCGGACCGTAGATGCGCGACGTGGTTGAGCGCATATTGAGCAGTCGCATGCGCCTGGGGCAATGTAGCTGCGACTTCAAAAGCCATGCCATCGGGAATGGTGTGCACAAAGGCTGCTGGCACGCGCACTTGGGCGGCGAACGTGCCTGGATACCATGCTACCACTCGATCGCCAACCGAAAGGTCAAACACTCCATGGCCAAGCTTTGTGATGACACCCGCACACTCTTGTCCAAGCTTGCCATCGTAGTCATTCCCATCCAGCATCTCGACGTCGCTGGAGCTGAGACTCGTAGCGCGAACTTCAATTTCGACTTCGTCAGCTTTAACAGCTTGCGCAACGCGCACATCCTCTTCGAAGACGGCCACGTCTGATGCGCCTTTGCTGAAGTTGTGGAGTTTGAGTGGACGACCCTCTTGAATTACGTTCTCCATCTGCGGCTGTAAAGCCGTCGCATCAGTCCGACCGACCAGGAACTCATTCGACTTCTCATCTTCAATCGCACGCTTGATTTGAAGAACGCCGTCCTGCTCAACAAATTCGCTATCAACCAGAGTAGCGCTCTTTTCGGTACTGAGCTGCTTCTCATAGATGCCGAGAAGCAACTCGGCGACGTTGAGAGCAGGCAGGTTCGTCCTGGCATCCAAATCGACTGTGACGCACTTGAAGCTTTCATTCTCAGCTCGCAACGTACGCGCAAGACCCTGGAATACAGCCAGTTCAGGACGTTCGACATCCGAAGACGCCGCGCCTCGTGTGACCCAGATCAAACCTACCGATGCATCGGCGATGTATTGGAGGGTTTTCATGTCTTCTGAAGTGGGATCGGCCAAGAGGGGCTCTTCAAGCTCGACAAAGCTGACGCAGATGGTATGAGCGAGATCTTGTTGGCCAAGCTTGGAGAGTGTCGCGAGCTGTGCTTGGAAGCCAGCTTTCTCCAATCTGCTCTTGAGAGCCAACGGCATGTCTAATCTGCTCATTCGGATGCGTGAGTCGGCACACAAGATAACGAAGCGAGGTCTTTCTGGCGGTGTGATCACACCGTTCGATAGAGTCGGCTTTGCTTCAACCGCAGTCGCAATCATCAGCCTTGTACCCTCCTCGAGCGGATCCAAGACGTCTGGACTACTTGCTTGAAGAGTACTGAACCCTGTTGAGCGCAGCAAGTTCTCCCACTGGGCCTCAGTCAACAGAGGCCCACCAGTCCGCCATTCTTCGGACGCATTCCACCATCCAGGTAAGGTGCCGAAGATGACTGAAGCAGCAAGTAGTCGATTGGTCATTTCAAGAAGTATGAGTCTTCCTCCTGGCCGGAGAAGCTTCCGCGCATGCGTCATGGTACGGTGCATGTCTGATGTGGCGTGAAGTACGTTCGCCGCAACGATGACGTCGTAAGAAGCTGGCTTGAAATCTTGCGTCTCTGGATCGTGCTCGACATCCAGCTTCTTGAAGTTCATGAATTGTGCAAAGTCTTCAAACTTCTCCGCGGCGCGCTGGAAGAAGTAGGATGAAATGTCTGTGTAGGTATACGACTTCAAGCGAGGGTATGCGTGGAGATCTTCGTAGCCACTTAAGCCTTTCAGCGTTGGAACTGTCGCGCCGCCGGTTCCAGCGCCAATCTCCAGATAGTCAAGGTTGGGATACTTGTGTGAGAGCATCGTAGTAAAGCGTGAGATTTGAGCATATGTGTTTGGCATGCCGACGGCGGTAGTGTAGTAGTCTTCAAGCAAGTTCTCGTGGGTCATGAGGGCGAGTGGCTCAACTCCCTGTCGGAAGACGGCTGGCAGGGCCTCACCAACGCGAACAAGAAGCTTGCCATCGTAAGCCGTCTCGTGATTGCGGTAGTGTTCTACCATGGCCTCAAGCTTCGATGCAACTTCCGGACTGTGTAGCTGCTGCCACTCATCTGTCTGTTGGGGATGCGTCTTCGCTAGCACCGCATCGCGTAACTCGCATAGGTTGCGATAGAACTTTTGATGGTGTGGCAACATTGTGGACTCCTCGTTCGCAGTGACTTCTTGCAGTACCTTGTCGATGAAGTAGTAAGAAAGCAGCTCCAGCTCTCTGACAGTCTTCGGACGGTTATCTGGTTTCGGTGCTGCTTGCAGTTCGCGGTTGAGATGCTCACGATCGATAAGTTCAACATCTGGCTCCCAAACTGCCTTGTAACAGTGTTTTGAGGGTGAAGCTTGCTCGGCAGATGTGGGATTCGTATTGATGGCGACGAACTTGAAGCCGTCCATGAGCACAACTGGCTTCGAAGTAATCGGGTCCAACGCGAATATGTCGCCAGTAGCTTGTCGTGCGCCACAACGTTGAGCACTCGCTACGACGTTGAGATGGTCACCAATTTGAGCTGCTGTATCGGCGGAAATAGAAATCTCTTCGATATACGTAGGTACCATGGCACCCTTCAGTTGCTTGAGCTCAGGACCACCCAGCGCAGCAAGGCCTAGCTGCAAGAAAGTGTCCAAAGTAGCAGGATGTAGCAAGCGGTCATACTCATATCCTTTCGGATTAACAGACTTGGTGTCAGTGACCTCAACGACTCCGGCAGCTTTGCCAGGCCTCCGACGGTCGACGCTGATTCCCTTGAGACCCTGGAACATCGGTCCGTACGTAAGGCCAATGGCGTCGACACTGCGGTAAAATGATTGAACGTCCATCTTATCTGCGCCAACTGATGATGAGGCGTTCCAATCATTGGCACAGTCCTGAGCGAGCTGTTCGTCCGAGGTAGTTTGGCCTGATACCGAAACTAAGCCACGGCAGTTCTCAACCCAACCTCCATCTGCAGTGTAGGAGAAGATGCGAAAATCGTGCCAGATTTCCGAAGATGACCCATCTGGGCTGGTGTTGCATTTCATCGACAAACAAGTCTCAACCCCCTCATCAGCCTCCGGTACAACGAGCGCTCTCGAAATATTGACCTCACGAAGTCGATATTCAGCCGCACTGCTAACACCCTGCGGAAGGAAGGTAGAAGGTGAGATCTTGCACATCTGCCGACACGCCTCAATAGCCATGCACAGATACCCACACGCCGGAAACAGCACATCACCCTGAACGACGTGATCCCGCAGCCACGGCTGCTCGCGCAGGCGCATAAAGTTGCGGAACCTGGGCTCCATTGGGTTCCAGTCGTTGACCGGCGCGCCCAAAATATCGGTCCTACCAAACTGTCGGAAACGGTAGTCTCGGCTAAGGCGCGACTCCCACCAGTAGCGGCGGGTGTGGTTCCAGGGATATTGGGGCAGATCGGTGAGCACGGATAGTGGCTGCTTGGGTTCGGTCGGGAAATTGATGGCGTGCAGATCGATCGGATATCGGTGGGTGGATAGTTGGCCGGCCGCTTCGAGTGCGGTAATATCTGCAGGTTTGTTGCGGATGAGAGTGGAAAGATACTGTATCTGCGGTTTCTGGTCGAATGTAGCGTCGAGAATTTCCTTGACTGGAAGTTTGAACAAGGCATGTGGTCCAACCTCCAGCAAGATGTCCACAGCAATCTTGCCATCCTGTGAGTCCGAGGTACACAACTTGGCCAACGCTCCGGAGAAGCGGACGCTGCCGACGAGGTTAGATACCCAGTAGTCGGCACCGAGCTGGTCTGAATTGATCACGTCTTCCGTCACGGAAGAGTACATTGTTACCCGCCCATTGGTCTTGATTGTCGCAACCTTTGTCTCTTGGAGACGGGCAAGATACTCCTCCGCAATCGCCTGCATGTGATGGGAATGATATGCAGTATCGACTTGAAGCAGTCGCGCAAAGATGCCTTTGGTTTCCAGGGCCTTCTGCAAGTTCTCAATGGCAGCAACATCGCCAGATATGGTGACGCCGCGCGGACTGTTCACACAAGCTACAACAGCTTTACCGAGGCCATCGGCCAACTCTGCAATCTCGGTCTTCGCATCATCTTCGGATAGGCCAACCGCCATCATTCGTCCCTCAAGACCCATGCTCTTGACTTTCGGCGACAGCAAGCCTCGGAAGTATGCGACAGTCATCGCCGACTCAAGGCTCAGAGCACCGGTGGCATATGCAGCAGCAATCTCCCCACTAGAGTGGCCGACTACACGCTGCGGACAAATGTTCCACGATGCGAGCAGATCCACCAGCGCTACCTGCAAAGCAGTACAAAGTGGCTGACTGAACGTTGCTTCATTGACCCGGGAGGTCGATTTGTCTTTTGACAGCTCTTCCATCAGTGACCACTCCGCACCTAACCCATTCACGACAGACTCGCATCGTTGCAAGCTCTTCCGGAAGACTGGGTAGTGTAGTAGCTCTCTGCCCATACCCCACCACTGAGCACCCTGTCCAGTGAATATGAAGCCTATCCGCGGTGGTACTGCGCCACTAACGGAGCTTGGTCGTACTTGCTGCAACCTGGTTTGCAGATCGGACTTGTCTGTCGCAACAATCGCGGCGCAATGTGAAAGTTGTGATCGACGTTCGCACAACGTATACGCCAGATTATCAAGTAGCTGCTCCTCGTTGAAGACATCCTGACGTTGAAGATGTTTCGACAAGTCCTGGCCCATCTGGACGAGACCTCGCTCATCGTTGGCGGACTGGAGGAAGAGGCGCGATCTAGGTGTGTTGCTAAAAGATTCGTCACTCATAGGGCTGACGAAACCCGAATCGTTCCTTCTGTGACGAGCCGAGCGATGATACCGTTGAAGAAAGTGATGTGCATCGTCAAGAATGACGTGTGCATTGGTTCCACCGTAGCCGAAGGAGTTCACGCTTGCGCGCCGCAGACCGTCAAGGGGCCACTCTTTAGGCTCTGTGGGCACTTCGACCCGCCATCCTTCGAAGTCGATCGCTGGGTTGCCCCGTTGAAACCAGAGATTTGGTGCAATCACACCCTTCTCGACGCTTAGCATGGCCTTGATAAGTCCAGCAATGCCGCTAGCTCCCTCCAAATGGCCCATGTTTGTCTTGACCGAGCCAATGGAGAGAGGAACGACTTCCTCGGTTGTCGCAGAGATGCGGTGGGGACGTCTCGTGGCAAACACCTCGCCAATTGCTCCACTTTCTATAGGATCACCCGCAGCCGTTCCTGTGCCGTGCGCCTCAAAGTATCCTGTCTCGCTTACGTCGATCCCTGCCGCACGATATGCGGAGCGTATAAGGTCGACCTGCGCGTCTTTCGAAGGCATCGTGATGCCAGGCGTTCGTCCGTCTGAACTGGTAGCCGTGCCGCAAATGATGGCTCGAATGGGGTCGTTGTCGCGTATAGCCAGATCTAATGGCTTTAGTATGATTGCGCCGACACCTTCTCCTCGCGCATAGCCATTGGCTCGATCATCGAAGGCGTGCGATATCGAGTCTGGGCTCAGGAAGTGCATGTCGCTCATCTCGATTTGAATGTCAGGACTCAATATGAGGTTACTTCCTCCTGCGATCGCCATGGAGCTTTCACCAGTGCGCAGGCTTTGGCACGCCAGATGCACAGCAACGAGTCCACTGCTGCAGGCTGTGTCTATGCTCACACTCGGCCCCTTCAGGTTGAAGAAGTAGCTTAGGCGGTTCGAAAGCATCGTTTGCGAAGCCCCGGTCGACTGGTACTTTGGCGCTAGCTCCATATCTCGCCGTTGCATCTCTTCGTAGTCTTTTGTGAAGCAACCGACATAACATGAAGTCTGGGATCCAGAGACTCGGGCTAGTGGCGTTCCTGAGTTCTCTAATGCCTCGTATGTCACTTCGAGCAGTAACCGCTGCATGGGGTCCATGGCCATGGCCTCGGCTGGCGATATCGAGAAGAACGGCGCATCGAAAAGCGAGACATCTTCAGCGAGATAATGCCCGCCGCGGTTGTTACACTTAAATTTGGGTCAGCGGAGCGGTCCGTACGGTAGATGGCGCAAGCTTACCGTCCCGAAACGATCTCCATCGGGGTTGTAGAATGCATCAACGTTGAAGCGGTCTGGAGGTACTTCGGTACGAGCCGACTTCTTCTCGACCAACATCTGCCATAGTTTCTCGCCGTTGGTAACGTCGCCTGGGAATCGGCAGCCAAAGCCAACAATGGCAATGGGCATTGGCTTGGTATCTTCATACGCCATTGTCGTGAGAGATCATGAAAAGTGTTGAACTTTGTGGACGACTTAGCACGAAAAGATGTTGAAGCAAACGCAGCTGGTCAATGTGGCCATTGATAAGATGGCATCGAAGAGGCTTCTAAAGGTAGGATCAGGAGAGCCCTTGTTAATCGACACGAGATACCCCCAGACGAGGTTCGGCGATGAGGAGCCACACTGATCACTGGGGTTTTGCGTACGTCGCGGAAAGCGGCCCTCCCTGACGCGCTTAGCTGCACAGTGTTAATCGCATCCTCTGCCACGCGTAAACCAACTGCCTAGTAATCAAGCACAGAGACGAGAACGCCCCCGTACAGTACATGAGGCCAGGGCATATCAGTAGCGCATCCTTCGCGCACTCGGTTGTCGTGAAAATCATGGCGAGCATTGCGCAGACGCATCCGTCGACAACACAAAGAGACATTGACATCTGCATTCCAAGTTTTCTCTGCCCAATGGTTGCTGCTCTTTCGGAATTCCATCCTGTTATTGACAAATCCTGGTCAAATTGGGAAAGGCTGTGGAGGCTACTGCCGCTCGATTCCCAGAACAGACATCATGCTAAGGTCATGCATGCGTAGCCACTTGTTTGGGACCTTGTTCGCTTGAGTAAGGTGAACGATCAGACTATCGCGATCTATCCTGTTACGTGGCTGTTAGTTGTTGGTCGCTACCAGAGGTAGTGGCGGGAGAGCTTCGGCCTGAGATAGATCAGTGGTGGAGTAGCAGCTTCGTTCTTGACGTCGGAATCAGTGACAACGGCAACAGCCTATCACGGGACTTCGCCAGGCAATGGGAAGCCACCCGAACGCCTCAAGCGTGCCGCCCCGAAGGAGCAGGAAGCAGCGGTGTGGCCTGCACAAGTGCAGAATGCATGGCGTTTAGGAAGACGCGAAGGATCTCACCCATGAATGCGATCCTGCAACTGTGTGTAACTGCAAGGGAGTACAGAATGAGCCGAAGTGGTGTGGAGCTGCCCCGTTATAGACGAGCCGAAGTGGAGCGCGTGCATGCCCGTCATCGAATAGCAAGGTTACCGCTGCTTGTAGCGCGCTTCGTTCCTGTTCGTGTAACAAATTTTGCGCGCGTCGGGTGACATGGCTGCGGTGCCATGTCGGCCTGAACGCGTGGGGTGGAGGAGGATGGAAGGATTGAGGTTCGGCGCGCGCAGATGGTGACGAGGGGCATTTTCAGGCTAAACCGCTTGGCAGCAAGCGCCACAGCAGGCACACCCCAATACGAGCAGTCGCAGACTTCGCAACCTGCAGTCGATTCTTTGAAGGGAAGGGTAGCCGCAAGATACGTGTTGTTCATCCAAATGAGGTATCTGCAAGTACATGGCCTGACTCGTCTTCTCCCAACTTCACAACGATTGGCTAGTGTAAATGAATGCTACATCGGAAATAACATCGTTGAGACTCTCCTTACATGCGAGACGCAGTGCGCTTGGTACTTTCCTGAGTGGTTTCTCCCTGCAGCTGTTCGGCGACATCCTCAGTAACCGAGCTCTTGACATCAGCTGATTCTTGCGCTGCGGGAGCGCCCTCAGCATCGAGATACGCCTCAATCAAACTCATGTTGCCTTTGCCGTGAATGGCCTTGATCTGCGAGACAAGTCAGTACCGCGCCACTTGTATGCTGTTCACTGATAAGCTCACCTTGAGGCGTGGGTCGGCATCTGAAAGGAGACGACGGAATTGTTCCTCCGACCGTTGTTTGGCTCCGAGCATCAACATCATCATGAGATCGACCTGGCGCATGCGGTTGTCCGTGTATCGAGAGGCTTCACCGAGGGCTGGCATGACCACATCGTTGATCAAAATCGGCGTCCCGGCAGGGCTCTTCTCCAAAGCAGGGACTAGTGCCCTGAAGATGCGAATGCAGTCTTCGTCACTCCAGTTGTGAGTGATGTACCGCAGGAGATACGCCGCTGCACCCGAAACAGGTTGCTTGGTGAAGAAGTCGTGTGGCATGAACGTGACTCGGCCATTGAGATCCGAGAAGTCGTTTTGTGATGCAGATGACAGCATGGTCAATGAGTCCTGGACGATGAGCTCCAGGTTGGGGAAGGTCTGTGCATAGTCAGTAAAGCGCGCATAGTGTCTTCGGCATCGTATCCGCATACCCGAGCAAGATTGACGCTCATGTGGCCGCTTCCACCTCCAACATCAATGACCTTTCGGCCACTAATCTTGTCCCATGGGAAGCTCTCTTTGAGGTTGTCAAAATGCCTCTCAACTGCGTCGTTTAGTTATGAGCTTGTACACGGATATCAATGACTTACGCCTTGAGACCCCGGCCATTGCACTGGCAAAGCGAGCTGCTCGCTTGGGATCTTGCTTGTAGTAATCGAAGAGAACGGTGCCATGTCGCGTAACAAATGCATTCCTCTTGCCGTCTGTCACTGTTGGTGATTCCTTGATGCTCTCCGAAGTCTCCGAAGCTGCCCTAAAGAACTCATCCAATCTTCAAACGAGTTAGCATTAATTTCAGTTGTGAGAGGGTGACCAAACACTCACTGGTATGCCATGACATCGCGCCACTGCTTGTCCTTCAAGTAGAGCACGCTTCTTGATGTGTGCTTGAACACGTCCGGCTCAACCTCTTCGAAGACGCGATCGGAGGACAGCATACGGAGGAAGCGACCGACGCGGTCTTCGTCCATGCCGGCCTTCTCGGCAATCTCTTTGGTGGTAGCTGTTCCATTCTCTGGAATAGCTTCAAAGAAGTTGAACTCGCATGCTACTTGCCAGGCCGCCAAATCATATAGATAGCACACGAATGTTCGTGCATCGTTCCTGGGGCCGTTGACAAGACGGAGGAGGTCACGAGCGGCATCATTGAGACTATCGCGCAACTTGATCTGCTCCGGAGTTTCGGGAATGGTGTCTGAATCGATGGCGAATGAAGGCTCTGGCACCTTCTTCTCGGTCAAATCGGCGACGATCTGTGTGGTCAACTGCTGGACTTCCTTGGCCAGCTCAAGCAGGGTGGATTTGTGTTCGGCAATCATGTTGTCTAATCGTTGTGTACACTTGAAGCAGTTGTCAAGAGAAAGACGATGTGAAGTGAAGCTTCCCGTCCTGCGTTCAAACTACCCATTATACTTCCGCTTGTTCGGGCTCATGTTGCTTACACGGCGGCGTTATGCAGGACGATGTTCTTGGAGTAGTGCTTGATGTGTCAGCTATCTGGTGCATTTCACTGGTGCTACCCAACGCCCTTGACGATGCTCGGCTGCACGCTGGAACATCCCGCATCGCATGTCAGGGCCCAATGAGAAGGACCCTCGCGCACCGAGAGACCAGATAGGATACGGAGTACGTCTCCTGCATGCGCGTGCAGCGCACAATTCGGGCCTCCAGCTGCATGGTTCCTCGTGCACTCACGCGCATATGATTTTCGAGCAGAGGTCATGAGAGACGTCTTTGGAAGGCCATGTTCCGATTCAGCGAATTGCACTCAGGCCCAGAGGTCGGCTTTCTGACTTCAGGTGTCCTCGCGTCGGCCCGGCGGAAAGCCAGCAATCTGAGACAAAGATCTTGACAGCGGGAGGCCTCGGTGACTCCCGTCTTGCCGACAGTTCAGGTGTGTGCCTGAGTCAGGTCGATGCAGGTTAAATAGACGCGCTGCAAACCCTGGTTGTGGACGTGGCAGAAGCCCCGCTCAGGTGAACCCGTCGCATGCTGCGCTGTAGGCGCCGAGAGCAATTATCGGCTATACTATTACGCTAACAAATTTCGGTATCGTAACTGGTGCGATCGATTCCATTTTGTTGATGACAGCCGTTGGTCGGCGAAATGGGTGAAATGGGTGCGCGAGGATGGAGGAGCTCCTGCTCCAACCTGAGACGAGATGTTGATGACTAAGCTCTGGACACGCTAGCACAGATCCGGATGGCACGTGTCCGTGGGACAACTCCGGTAACACGTGAAAGATCTCCATGGCATCTTCATAATTCGACGACAACTATGCTTTTGCTGTCGCACCAACCTAGAGATGACGCGCGCATTCTATACCGCCTTTATTCCAGGGCTTCATCGTACTGTACGACGTACCTGCATGTTCTATCTGGGCAGCCGCCTTGACTGCGCTCTTGAAACAGCGCTACCTCGAAATACAACTAAAGTGCGTACGATAGTCTCGACCCAATTGTGTTCTACTGGACAGAGTCCTCGTCTTTCAATCACAGCTTCGCATCGCGTGATGGCCACCTGTCTTCTAGACGATCGACTGCCGGATTAAATTATGATAGCTGATGGAATGCTGATGACGACGCTGTCGAGCTGATGCTGAGCGCCGGGCATGGTAACGATCAACTGCCATCTCGTGGTTCACACGCTCGGATAATGTAGAAAAGGGTCTCGATGACGTCGTACAGGCGGGTCGTGCAGGGGTTGGGAGGTGCACCGAAAATCCGGGGGACCATCTCCACTCCCAACCCCTAAGGCTCATGAAGCTTTCCCTGCGTTTCTCACACCTCATACATTTTCCTTTGTCAGGACGCGTTTCTGTTCTTTCCGGCAGTGGTAGATTCACAGCATACCATCCAGATTTCTACGCGACAGTAGTTGGGCGCGTCTTACGCCACCTCGGATAGCTCCGCACCCCTGAAGCCCGAGTCGCGATGCCTGTCAACACCATCTCTGTGGGCGCGGCTGTGACGCCCACGGTCATCCAGACATATCTCTCGCATTACCTCAATCGTCGACCGCTTGCGCAAAAGCCTACGGCGCACATATCGTACCACGAAGGTCTCGAACTCATCCGCCGCTTTCTCCACTACGCCTCTTTCCACACGGTCGACGAATTGCAAGCCTTCACGTCGCAATGGGTTCCAGTGCCGCGCTGGGTGCACGTAAATGTAGTCGAGGTTTCTGCGACTCTACTACAGCGCTCAGCAGAACTGCTCAATGCACAATTGGGACCGGAAGGCATCAAGGCAGTCGGAGGAACGAATTGGTGGCAGTGGAGACGCGAAGGCACAACACTCAAGGCCGAGTGGATCGAGATGCGCAAAGACTACGACGCGAGGAAGCAGCTGGCAATCACCAAAGGCGACCGCATAATGCTCTATGTTCATGGCGGCGCATACTTCTTTGGCAGCGTCGACGAGCATCGCTATCAGATGCAGCGGCATGCGCGCAAGCTCAAGGCTAGGGTGCTGGCGCCCAAATACAGACTCGCGCCTCAGTTCCCCTTCCCATGTGGTCTGCATGACTGTAAGTGGTTTGCTAGATGTCGGAGAAGCAATACTAACGCCTCCAGGTCTGGCCGCCTACCTCTATCTTCTCGAACAGAAGCACGACCCTACGACGATTATACTTGCTGGCGACTCGGCAGGTGGCGGCATGGTACTCAGCATGCTTGTGACAATGCGCGACCAAGGCATACCTTTGCCTGCAGGAGCCATCTTGATAAGTCCATGGGTAGATTTGACACACAGCTTCCCCAGTCTGGGAGGAGATGGCAAGATGGACTACATACCCTCGCACGGTTTCATCCACAAGCCGAGCATGAGCTGGCGTAAGTTGGTCGTGTCCGTGTCGACGAGCTACTACTGACCACACACAGCACCTCCCAACGCTGACGATATGCTGGACATCGAAACAACCCTCAAGGGCTCGACCAAGAAGAAGAACAGTTCAGACAAAACGGAGGACAAGGCAGCAAAGAAGGAGGCAGAAGCTGAGCGCGTACGAGGCTACTCCGTCCAATCTGGAGATCGACCACCCCTAGAAGAGGTCGCGGATCCATCAGCTACGGGACAAGGCATGGGCACCTGGATCTCGTCCAATGGCAAATACAGCATTGGACCCAAGAGCCAGCTATCAGTTCAGCTCGAAGATGAACGCGTCGAGATCAAGGACCAGATTCAGATGTACGCCCCGAATCATCTCTTGACACATCCTCTGGTATCGCCGGTGCTTCAGCCAACACTCGGAGGGCTTCCGCCTCTACTCATTCAAACGGGTGGTGGTGAGCTCCTCAGAGACGAGCAGATCTACCTCGCGCACAAAGCCGCGCAACCGCTAGCCTACATACCACCACCTTCCAACAACCAGACCGCCGAATCCATACAAGCTCAAGCCGCCAGCTACAGGCCTACAAACGTTCAGCTCCAGGTCTGGGATGATCTTTGTCACGTTGCGCCCACGCTCAGCTTCACCCGCCCGGCAAAGCACATGTACCGTAGTATAGCCCAGTTCGGTGCTTGGGCGCTTGCACGCGCTCAAAAGAAGTCCATCGACATCCTCGACGATGACGACATCTCCTTTATGAGCAGTGATTCAGGCACTTCGTCTGAATCTGACAAGGCTGGCTCCGGTTCTTCGTCCGACGACCCCAAATCATCAAACAAGCACCCCAAACCTACCAAAGCCGAGAAGAAAGCCGCTCAAGATGCACGCGTTGGCCGAGCTGGTGATGCAATTCCGCCATTCGAGCGCCACATGATCCGCCAGCGCATCGATCGACACGGGCGCATCTATGCACTTGCTCCAAAGGAGGAGCTAGTTGCACTGAACATCCCTAGCGTTGATGTGGGCGTGCCAAAGACAGGACCCGTCAGCAAATGGATGAAAGCGCAATCTCAGTGGAACAACAAGTTCTCCAAGCAGAAGATCAAGATCCAGAAGCAGCGTATTAAGGATATGCAGAAAGGCTTCGAAGGGTTCGAGGGAGAGACGCCACCACCGACTGCCTTGGCTGGTAGAAGGATCAAAGGCATGAAGGCCGAGAAGGCAAAGAAGAGGAGTTGGGGTATGTCGATGTGGGCTGGATGGGGCAGTAAGCATGACTCAGCTACTGTAAGTGCACTCACTCTCAACGTCAGCCATGACAACGTTACTAACACGCCTCAGATTGTCCGCGAAGAAAAGGCAGACCAGAACCCCGACACCGAAGCCTCAACTTCCACCCAAGACCCAGCCAACACAACCACCGACGGCACAACAGAAAGCGCGCCAACCCGCAGCCGCGCCAACAACCTCACTGCCCCCGGCATAAAACGCTCACGCTCCCACTCCCGCCACTCCGCCGTAACCGACAAAGGCCAAACCGGCCTCCCCATGGACGACCTCTCCAGAATCGTCCTTCCGTCCCCTGGCCTCGCAGACGCAACAACTCTCGCCCCTGAACGCTCTGCCTCCCCCCTTCCATCCCCCACTAGCGAACTCAGTCAGCCCGGTATGGGTATGGGTATTCCACCCAACATAATCGTCTCGGACAACCCCGACAACTCCAGCACCATCATCCCCGAAACGGATACTTTGACTACCCGACCCACGGCTGGCGGTATCGCGTATCCGTTTAGTTTGAAAGTTGATGGCCCGGATGGGAGGGATGTTAATGCTAGTACGCTTACGCTTGCGAGTTTGAATGTTACTACGCCGCCGGCTGTTGAGGGGGAGGAGGGGGAGAAGGGATTGGGGAGCTTGGTGACGGGGGGTGAGAGTAGTATGGTGCCGGGGGGTGAGAGTGAGAGTGTGAATGAGCGGGTGCTGAAAGAGGAGAGACCGGGTGTTGAGCGGTGGTTTACTGCTGGGGCTGGGGCTGGGGCGGGGCTGTTTAGTGATGGGGTGGTGGAGGAGAAGGTGGAGAGGCCGGGGGTTGAGAGGTTTGAGACTGCGATGGATGGGTTGGGTATGGGCGCTGCTGGTGATGGTGGTGGGAAGGTGTGATGGTTGCGGTTGGGTGGAGAGTTGTCAAAAGATTGAGGGTGGGGAAGGCGAAGTAAAATTACTGTAGATACCCAATTTTCCTTACTGTAAGTAATCTTAATACAAACGTACACATTTTATCGCATGCACATGTAGAAGATCAACCTGTAGAAAGAAGAAGTTGAACATCTACCTACGAGAAGGCTACATCGTCTTGGCGGTTCTACCAGATCTTGTCTTGATACCATTGTATACGGCAGCGTACCGGTGCACTTTGTACCTCGTACGAGGCGGCACAGTATGTTACGCAAACGAACGAACGCGTGTTGTGAAGATATATACGACCTAGCGTATTTTTTAAACCTGTAAGAAACTACCCTAACTACCTCCTCCCTAAGTTTACCTAACACATCTTCCCTCTACGGCAAACCCTCTAACCCGCGTCTACTTACCTCTCTTCTACAGCCTTCTGCTGCACATAATTATAATTCTAGATAATCTTCTCCTCCTTCTACTACATTAACGTACAGCCTACTAACTTCTTCTTCTTAGCACTCTCTATATTAATCTTAACCCTTGTCTTAAAATCTACAGCTAGTTTACACGTAATCTGCTATTTCTATACTATACTCTATTTTAGCTAAGAGCTAGAACCTAGTTATATAAAAGTACTTATAGTTATATTTTTACTACTATTTTTTTTTTTACTAAATTATAAAGTCTTTAGTATATAGCTAATATACTACTAAAGTTAGTATATTACTTTTTATAGTTACTTAAACTTTTATTAAGTTTATTTTTAACTTTTTTAAGTTTTTTTAAGTATACTTAAAAAATAGTAAAGTAATATAAGTTATAAAAAGCTATACTATTAGCTTAGTAAGTAGCTTTTAAGTTAGTATATACTTTTTTAAAAGCTACTTTATACTTTAGTATAAATATATATAAGTATAACTTTATTTTTTTAAGTTAAGCTAAGTTTAAGTTAATTATAAGTAAGTATTAGCTACTTAATTTTTTTTAGCTTTACTAAAGTTAATAGCTAGTTTATTATAGCACTATTAGTAATATTATTATTAATTAGTAAAATAGTATAATTAGTAAAAGTTATAATTAAAGTAATATAATAAAAAAAAAATTAGTTTAGTATATTACTTTTATACTAGCTACTACTTATATAACTATAATATAGCTAAAAAAGCTTTATAGTTTATAAAGATATATACTTAAGATACTATTAACTAAACTATAGTTTTACTTTATAAAAAAAAAAATAGCTTATATACTTAAATATTAAGATTAGAATAAGCTAGAATAAATATAGTAGTAGTAGTTTCTATACTATAAAGTCTTTATATCTATATACTAATAGTAATTTAATATCTAGATTATAGAAATTAGAAAAAGTTTTATTATACGTTTCTTTAACTTTAGCGTAGAATATTATTTATAAATAAAATATATCTTATATAGTAGATTAGTGTATATATAAAGTATAGAGAAGTATTAGATATAGTAGTATAAACTAAAGTCTAAGTAGACAAAGTTAGTAGAGTAGTAGAATTCTATTATTACTTCTAGCTTTCTACTTTTATATATAAGAATATAGTTCTCTAGATAGTAGATAATAAGATTATAGTTAGTATACTTTTTATAGTACTAGATATAGATAGAGTAGTAGAGAGGTATCTTTAGAGAAATCTTTTAGAAGCCTATAATAGTAAGAAGAATACTATAGTTAGTTGTACTAAATATTAATATTAGAGAAGAATACGCCTTAGTTATACTAGGTTATAGAGTTTTATACTAGTTATTCTGCGCATTTTGTAATTTAATAGCTATTATATCTGCCTATAAGAGGTTAGATCGCGGAGAGTATATTCTAGCTGCATTTGCTCTACATCTTAGTAGCGGCTATAGTAGTTAACTATAGGCTATAATAAGAACAGAAGTAGAGAAGGTAGCGTTGTAGTGTATGTAAGATATACGACCTGCACGGAGATGCTCGGTAGTAGATTTTCTATAATCTAGGCAGAGTGCCGAAGGAAAGAAGATCCGCGAACCTATATCTCTAGTTCTGTGTCATGAAATTTCATTTTAAAAATCCACCTCTCGTCGCTCTGTTGCAACTTTAACGTGATCCTTCACAACTTGTTAAGCCCCAGCTGTGATCAAACACGATCCCAAAACTTGCTTCCTGCAATGCTAGATACACCAGTTCACCAAGAAGGCAATGAAGGGCTTTCGTTACTCGCTTCAGAACCAACAAACCGAGACGACGGCTTCTTCGAGGGAAGCTTCAACGGCGTCAAGTCATTGGCACTCGACATCCCTAACCCGAGACAGGACTTTCTCAACGAAGAAGAACATGACGGTCCGCTGTTTCTCGCGCTCTTGATGGGGAATAACACTCTCAACGATGCCGCTCAGAAAGGAGCCAATCAGCCTCAACTAGTGCCTGATACACTGGACCCCAGATCGGCATCACAAGCGCAAGTTACAGATAGACAAGCCATTCCAGGTTTGTTGAGTTCAAAGCTGATGGTGCAGGAACTCGTATCATCGCAGACGGAGGAAGAAGATGACGGTCCGCTATTACTCGCACTTTTGATGGGGAATAACAACAACAACGCTGCCGCTCAGCCAGCAGCCATTCAACCAGCGCCCGATACACTAGACCCAAGACCAACATTGCAAGCACAAGCCATGCCTGGTTTGCTGAGCTCAAATCTGCCGGTGCAGGAACTTATATCACAACCGCAAACGGCCAGTCCAGTGCTGAAACTACGAGATCTCTCATCGCAGTTGCATTGTGGCGGGCTAAACAAGGAGAAGCTCCAGTTCTGACGAGACGAAGGCTATCTTGTTTTGCCAGATGCGCTGTCCAGAGATTGCGTAGCCGAGCTTCTCCGCAGCGTTCACGAGATCGCGGACATCCTTGCCAATGCCGATGACAAGCGTGTCAAGTCGCACACGTACGACGCAGGTCAAGATCATTATGTCTCTCCCGTGGGCCGCGTGCTGGCAGTACCATCCAAACGTAAGACTCTCCGTGCAGCCGTCAATGAGCCAGACTAATCGCGAGTGTCCTTAGTGGCCTTGCAACCCGGAGTCGTACAGAGCCTTGTCATCGTCAAAGCAGCCCAAGTCGGCGCGAAAGTCGTGCCGCACCAGGACGGCTGCTCAGGCTTTACTAATCCGCCCAGTTGCACGACTTTCTGGTATGCCCTCGAAGATGCAACCACCGCCAACGGATGCTTGGCTGTTGCACCAGGTAGTCATAGGTCGCGGCCTCTTACACCACGGTGTCGTCGGGATAAGAATGGGCTGCCTGAGTTTGTGGAACTAGACGAGCCCGTACATGCTACTGTAGATGGTGTATCGACGGAAATCCCGATCCCGCAGAAAAATGATACCGGAGATCTGGTATTCGAGCAGCTCGAGGTCAAGGCCGGGACATTGATCCTAATGCATGAAAATCTTGTGCATACTAGTGAAGCCAACAAGAGTAGCAAGAGCCGTGTCGCATTCAACTTTGGCGTGGTTGAGGGGACGCACGAGTGGTTAGCAGATAACTATTTGCAGCCTTACGAGGGCGAGATGGAGTTTGAGCAGCTTCGTGCTTGTTAGTGAAGAGGTGCGCAATGGCGTGTGGGGGAGCGTAGAAACTGGCATCATCTCGCATTGTATGAGCGAATGTGTGGTAGCGGCAATCACGATGAGATTCATCGAGGAGTGATGTGGATGAGCAATGGTGTTGGTTGCTCGGGCTCGGGGTTGGTGAGGCGATGACGCAATCATGCATGACGTAGCGTGCTCATGACACACCCGGAAGCTCATCAACCTTGGAAGAGATCTGTCTTGACGCATACAAAGGCCTCTATCTCATTGAAGGTGTCGTTCATAATTGACCTGAGAGGTCTTCGCGGTATCTGGTATCGATGCAGTGAGTAGACGTAAGACAGTGTATAGCTCCAGGCTACGGGGTAGCTCTTGCCTGCCAGACCCGAAGGCGCAATCTTTTCACAAGACATATCGCACAAAATCGTACAACGCGCTGCACAATCAAAGGCGGTGGCTCGTGGGAGTTGTAAATCAAGAAATCCTCGCTTACTCATCTTCGACGTACGTAAGCTAGCTATGCCTGATCGTCTCGTTTGCTGTCAGATTCCAATCGCGCCTGCCTTCTTTTGCAGAGTGCAGGCGCATTAACCCCACCACGACGTATGCCCCCGCTTCAAACACTATACACCACGTCTCACGGATACTCCGGCTTTTTGACCGCGACATGACTCCGACGCTACCTCGCGCGCCCTTGTGGTCAGATCAGGCAGAACCTGACACCTGCGGCTGGAGTTATGGCTTGCATCAGGGGGGTAACACTCTGTCAGGCATGCGCAAGTCTGCACACGATGGCTGCATTAGATGCAAACTACTTCTTGATGGCATTGAGAAGTACACCTTTCTTCCTTACCGCCCTCATCGAACCACCGAAGCCACGCTCAGTGAGTACGAGCCCGATCCGGGTCTCAGGGTTCACGTCCGCAACGATCCAGAGCTACCTCTACGGGTGTTGGTACAATATACAGGCATGGCATCTAAGTCAGGGAGCTTGCCCATGGAGTTGTATTTCTACAATCACTCCGGTTTGTTTAACACTACAAGAGATACGGCGCCTACGTCATTCACTTACCTTCTTCAGAGAAGCCACCTGCCTTTTCAGATATTCAGCCAGCAGGGCATATTCCCTCTAACCCTACCTCTCAAGCATGTTTTAGCACAGTGAGAGAATGGATCAGACAATGCGACACTCTACACCCCAAATGCTTCTCCAAAGAAGATATCTCAACCCCACCAACGAGGCTCATCTGGGTCGGGTCATCTTCAAACGACATCAAACTGTGCCACTCAAGTAAAATGCCAGCGGGCGCCCGATATGTTGCTTTAAGCCACACATGGGGCGTGAAAGAAGAGCGTAGGAAAGCTATGCCGTTACTCTTGAAAGGAAATTTATCTGCTCGGGTGCTCGGCATACCTTGGGATGAGCTCACTCAGACGTTCCAGGATGCTATCACGATTACCAGAAACATCGGCATTCCATATGTTTGGATCGACTCATTGTGCATTGTACAGGACGATGGTGAGGACTGGGCAAAAGAGGCCGCCCGTATGGCATCAGTCTACAAGTATGCCTATCTGGTCGTTGCTGCGACAAGCTCGAAGAACGGTGACGATGGTTGTCTTCGCCCCAGGGATCCAAGTCACGACCTCATCGGCCCACCCAACGGTAGTTTTCATGTACAACGACAGATTAGCCACCGCACAATCATTGAGTGGCAAGCAGAGAGTACAACCATGCCTCTTCTGGATCGAGCGTGGTGCTTTCAAGAGCGACTGCTTGCGTCCCGAATACTCCACTATACCGATCACGAGATGATGTGGGAGTGTCAAGAACAACTTTGGTGTGAATGTCAAACCATCAGATTCGACGACCCATCAGCAAGAGTCGATTTCGACAACCCATTGACATCAAGACTGGATACGTTCAAGCTTTCTTACGCCGCAGCACTGGCATCGACGGACCCTGAGATACGTGCCAGCTCATGGGACAAGGTCGTCAGAGAGTATTCTCAGCGGGCATTAACGTTCGGCACCGATCGACTCCCTGGTATCTCTGGTATCGCTAAAGAAATTGCGCTGCCATCGATGGGCAGATATCTAGCCGGTCTGTGGGAATTCCAACTCCCTGAAGCGCTCTTGTGGGAGACTGTAGGCGGAGTGATCGACCGTCCATGGGTACTTCCAAGACCTTTGCAATACGCGGCGCCCACGTGGTCTTGGGCGTCGACACTTACAGCCGTCGCTCTAAGAGAAAAGAATCCAGTGGCCAAGTCTACAGTATTTGTCTGTCGGGTGATAGATGTGACATGTACACCACAGACCGCAAATCCTTACGGACACGTTCGAGATGGGCGATTGACAATATCCGGGCCGACAATAGGAGCGACCCTGATGCGCACAGATCGTGTATCCGAAGCCACACGCTACGATGTCTTCCTGAAGAACCAGCACTCTGAGGCACTAGAGAAGGCAGCAAAGCTCGACATGACGAGTGATATTGAGCTGATGGAGACTGTTGTAAGTGTGGTGCTATTGGTCATAGAGACCTGGTCCTATGACACGAGCTCCGAGCAACGGGTTGCCTGTCTCACGTTGGTCAAGTCAAAGACGCACAGTGAGTGTTATGAGAGGGTCGGAATCGTCAGCGGACGGGGACTTGCGTTGTCTCAGACGAAGGAGAGTGAATTGGTTATCGTCTAGCTCCGCCTCGGAGATAACGTAACCCCGCATGACATCACCTCGGCATCCCCAAAGAAAACATCACGACCTCCTCTCCTTCCACTTCTCGTGAACAATCATCTTCAAGCACTCAAAATGTCCGTATTCCGCCCCTCCGCCCACGCCCTAATAACAGGCGGCGCATCCGGCGTCGGCTACGCCGTCGCCCAACTCTGCCTCAAACACTCCATGCGCGTCTCCATCGTCGACTTCAATCAATCCTCTCTCGAAATCGCGCGCAAAAACCTCTCCGGTGATGTAAAATGCATCCAAGCAGATGTCTCGTCTCGCTCAGACTGGTCGTCCATCCGCGAACAAGTCGGCACCGACGTTGACTTTCTGATGCTAAACGCCGGCATCGGCGGAAAAGGAACGTGGGGCGATGAAGATTACTTTGATAAGATCCTCGCTACGAATCTGGGAGGTGTGGTGAATGGGTTGAATGCCTATGTTCCGGCTTTCAAGGAGAGGGCGGGGAAAAACGCAGAGGGGAAGAGTGCGATTGTGATTACGGGGAGTAAACAGGGTATCACGAATCCGCCTGGCAATCCTGCGTATAATGCGAGTAAAGCGGCTGTGAAGACGCTGGCTGAGCATTTGAGCTATGATCTCAAGGACACTGATGTTGGGGTGCATCTGTTGGTTCCAGGTTGGACGTTTACAGGGCTTGTAAGTCGCTCTTCTATTATTGGTATTCACAATACTAACAGAACCCAGTCTGGGAACGAGCCAGGCTCCACCAAGGCCAAACCGGATGGTGCGTGGTCAGCGGACCAAGTAGCAGACTACATGTACGCCAAGATGCAGGACAAGAAATTCTACATCATCTGTCCTGACGACCAGGTCACGGAGGAGACGGACAAGAAGCGCATGTTGTGGAGTGTTGGGGATATCGTGAATGAGAGGCCGCCTTTGACTCGATGGAGGGAGGAGTACAAGGAGGAGGCTGAGAAATGGATGGCGGAGCAGAAAGTGTAAATTAGGTGATAGTACAGTTACGTCCATCTGCATGGTATCGATTCTTACCCCGCATATACCACACAATCCCAGTCCCACCACTACACACCTTCCCTCAATTCCCCTCATCCCCAAGCATCATCCCCCTCAACATCATCCCCACTCTAAGCCTACAAAATCTTATATTTACCCATCTCCTCATCAAGCAACCCCTTAATCTTCTCATGATACCTATCAATCCCACTCGGCCTGCTCATCGCCACCCAAAGATCCTCCGGCACATCCACCCCCTTCTCAAGCTCACACGTCAAATTCCGCGTGAACAGCGTTAACCCAACCCCAGCCTTCGCAAACGTATACGTGATCCAACAATACCCCTTTACACCACCACTTCCATCCTCCCCCGCAGCGATATTGTTGACCTGGCGAAATGCGAATTTGCGACCACGATCCGCGATTTCCAAAACCCATTGTGGGTGGTAGGTATTATTGGGCAAAGCGACTTTTTCGGTCCAGACGTCGCCGACTTTGAGGGGGAGAGACAGGTTTTGGCCTGGGGGCAGCCCGGAGCTGCCGGCGTAGGTGCGGCCCCAGTTTGAGGGGTTGGAGACGAAGTCGTAGATTATTTCGGGTGGGTAGTTGAAGATTGTTGAGGAGGTTGCGGTCATGACGCCCATGTTGAGGGGGGGTGGGGAGTTGGAGATAGTGTTGGTTTTGAGGTGATGTTGGTGCGAGGATATGGAAGTCAGCGGTTGTGGTTTAGAAGAAGTAGAAGAGCGACAGAATGAAACCGCGTGCGAAGTTAAGAATTTCAAGTATGGTGCTATGAAGCAGTTCTCCGGACCATCATGATTGGAACGCATGAGTACCGGCTATTCGACGCGCGCCGATCCGCTGACGTATGTCACGATGAGTGATCCCCGCGTTTGGCTTAAGCTAACATTGGATTTGCTTTTGCGCTGCTCAGGAACTACGACCGAACAGGCGGGGCGAGCTCCGCACGCCGATCGCTCGCGTGTTGGTCGTTCATCATACAACGTACACAGCGTCTCCAATCCTTACCAATTCCATGCGCAAAAAGCCTAGGGTCGCGCATCGATGTGAGAGGTAAGTGCTGGAACTGTAGTATGTCCTGTACTGTTCGACCGTACTTCGTAACCAGAATAGTTTGCATTGCGATGGTATCATGTCTATGCCTCCTTGATCAACTTGCGCGTCGCACTCTCCATCCAGAGCTTAGTGTACAGCCTATGCAGCCACTGAATATGCCCAGGTTGCGGTCCAGCGTCCTTGCCCTCTGGTGTCGTATCTACAAAGACTGACTTCAGGTGGAAGGTAGCCATCTGCGCAGCATCGTCTTTGGAGACCTCCATAGAGAAGAGTCCATCCGAGGGTCGGGGTTCAGAAACGTGTGGAGAGTCGCCGCATCTCACAATAACCTATAAAGAAACTTGAGTCAGCTAGCATTCTTTCCAATAAAAGACACGATCTCACCTTATCATCCTTATGCTCCACAACCTCAAAGTGATCCACAATCTTCGTCCCAACCTTGTACTCGCTCTTAGCCAACTCCTTCACATCCCAAAGATGGCTATCCCTACCCTCCACATTCCGATACCACTTCTCCAACAACCTCCTCTGCACCCTAAACGCAACCCCACTCCAAACCCCCCGGCAGAAATCCGTCGTCAAAGCCGGCTGATCAACGGATATCCTGCCCCCATCGCCCTTGACCCAGTACTTCTCCGGCAGCTTTCCATACGGAATCTGCTTTATCGCATGGTCTATGCAGCCGGGCGGGTTGCCATTCGGGTTGTGCGCGCGGAAGACGGAGGTGGTGAGGTCGGGGGAGGAGGTGTCGTAGGGCACGAATTTTGTGTTGCGCGTGTAGAAGGAGGAGACACTGTAGGCGAGGAGGACGTTGGCGGAGAGGCCGCCCGTTATGCCGACGAGGACGCCGAGGAAGCGCTTGGGGCCTGAGATGCGTTTTATTGTTGGGGGTTTCGAGATGGTGTTCATCGTGGCGGTAGATATTGCGCGATGGTGCAGTGAAGAAATTGGGGTCTGCACCCTGGGTGGAGTGGGAGGAGAGGGACGGCTGTCGCAGCGCAATTGTCGCGTGGGGTGGTCGGAATGTTTTGGTGTTGAGAAGCTTGGACCCTCGGTGGATTTTGGATGCCGAGGGCTGAGGGTGCGTCGGCGAATGCTCTTCGCTCAGACACCGACATCATCGTCTCATCATCTCATCACTGCGGTCGCCTCAATTTCATCTTCACGATTACATTACTGATGCTAACAACAAGGCCATATTTACGTTCAGTGCAGGTGCGCAAGTGCGATACCAGAGTACGCGCTGTCCGTCTCATAAATCTTCTTCTTCCTCCCTCCGTTCATGTCGAACCTATACACAGTACCACCTAGGTCAGTCAAGTAGACGTGCCGGTTCACCTCGTCAATCTTCAATCCAATCGGCTCGTGGAAATGCCTCGCTAGCGTTACAACACCTTGTTCCTCCTTCGTCTCGGCACCTACATACGCCTTGTTCAGCGTGTTGCCTAGTGGATATTCGCCGCGGTCGGTCCAGTACAGCGTTTGGCTCTCAGCTTCGAACTCTAGATCGATGGGCTCGGGCAGGTGATCGAAAAGCAGTTCAATGTCGGAGCGGGATGATGCTGTCTCGTTGGCAGGCATCTGCATGTTTGCGCGGAAGATGCGGCCCTTGCCGCCCTTTGACGGGCCCTTCTGAGACCAGTAGAACTTCCCGCCCTGAGGATCGACTGCGATACCAACACACCAGTTTGTCTGGTCTTCTCCTTCCGCTGAGCTGGAGTCGCCAGTCTGCACGATGATCTCGTGGTTGCTGCCGTCAAAGTCACATCGATGGACGCGCAGGCCTTCCCTGTCGCAAATGTACAGCTTCTTGTTCTCGTGGTCGATCTTGAGCTGCTTGGGTGTGTGGATCTGGCCTTCCGGAATGATGGGTCGAACGTCGGTGCCATCGAGGTTCGCGGACATGACACTGCCGTTGTTCTTGGCGGGAGAAGCGCCCATGTTCGTCCAGAAGATGCGACCAGCTGAGATGGACACATCGATACCGTCTGGCATGGCTTGGCCACCGACGACCTCGCGCACGTTACTTCCATCCGCTGAAGCAGTCATGATCTTGCCAGAGGTAGCCATCTTCTGCAGGTCGGGAACATTACCCCCGATGCCAATGTCAAGGAAGTACAGTCTAGGCGCCGCGAGATTGTCGTGATGACCGCTCTCATCCTTGGAGCTTCGCGTCGTCTCACCAGCGGGATACAGACCGCCTTTGCCAGACTTCGCGCCGAGCTTGCCCTTCTCGACAAAGTTCTTCTGAACCCAGTCTCGTGCTGTAGGGTCGCCGCCGCGCTCTTCAACATAGTTGTTCTCGATGAACGCAACGGTATCCAATCCTACCGCATCCATCATCCCGCAAGGGCCAACCGGGTTGTCTTTGAACATAGTCAAGAAGAGCCTGTCGATCTCCTCCGGCTCCGAAACACCCTCCGCCATGATAAGCAAACTCTCCCTCTTAATGGCAGCCCAAAGTCGGTTGAAGATGAAACCGGTCGACTCCTTGCGCGCGATAGCCGGAGTCATGCCCGCATCATGGAGTTTGCTTTGCAGAAACGGCAGAATGTCTGCATGCGTCTCACCGCACGTCATGAGCTCGACAACGTTGTTGCCCGGAGGCATGTAGTAATGCATATTGCAAACGCGATGCCGACTACCCGCGTCCACCTTATCGAGCATGAACCGCGACTTGTACGACGAAGAGTTGGAAGCGAGGATACAATCCTTCGGTGCTTGTTGTTGGAGCTGGCCCATGATGTCGATCTTCAACGGAAGCTTCTCTGGCAGCGCTTCAACCACTAACCACGCGTTCTTGACCGCCTCTGCGATGTCTTTGACAGTGTTAAATTGCGTTGGTTTCCGTGCGTTGCCGGTAAGTTTCGAGAACTCGTCCATGTGGTGTTCGATGTAGTGTGTCGCGGCGTTCCTCTGCTCGTCGCTGAGATCGCACAACACGACTTCATAGCCGGCGGCGACCCATGAAGCGGCGATTCGTCGACCGAGGACTCCTCCGCCCAGAACGGCGACTGGTCGAGATGATGTGTCCGGTGCCGTCCATTGCGGTTGTGTGCTGCTGGATGCAGCTCGTGTTTGCGTATTCGACATGATTGAGTATGACAAAGGTGTTGATCGAGTGCGGAAAACTGTGTTGACACTCCTCACTTTGAGTCCCCGCGTAGTTATACGCGTGCTCAAACATCGCGTCGTCGCATAGCTCGCAGAGGGCTCGGCCGAGATGCGCCGAACGCCTCTTGTCAGTCGTCTTGCGCAAAGAGACATTTTTCGTTATTGTAGTGATGTGTTAGTTCAGACGATAACTGCTGCTGCTGGGCTATCGCTGATACCGCGACTTTCTCAAACGCGTCTAGATGCATGTTGTATACCATTGGTTGACGCTAATGCAGACTAGATGCATGTAGGTGTTGCGTCACTGCCCAACAGCTCGGTAGACATCCGTGCAGTGCCGCTCGGGTGGCGACGTCATTCGTACGGTGTTTTTTCGTGTCGTGCGAGATGGGCCTTGGGGCGTGCGAGACGTTGGGCGGTGGTATGTCGGCCGAACTGCATGCAAGCTGCGCGAACTTGGGTTGTTGGTCAATGTGTGACTATGACGATTGTGAGGATGCGCGCGCGGAAGTTGGAAAGTGAAGGGTGCGTTGATGGTAAAGTTCATTTCGGAAACGTTGACATTTGCGATAGATTATGAAAGATGTTTATTGAACAGGCCCAAATCAAGGCCCAGTCTAGCCCGAGTACTCCAACAATACTGCTGCGACAACCGTCCCACACCCCCCACCTCCATAACAGACCGAACAGACTATTCACTGGAATGTGAAGATCTCATCCTGAGGCTTCGAGATTTTGCCTAAGCCCTCGTTAGCAGTATTCCACACAATATCATCAGAAAGTCTCAACATACCCGGTGCCTTAAACCCCCGTTCCTGCAAATACCCAACCATAGCCTCCATCATCGGATCCGGCCCACAAACAAGAACCTTGCTATCCATACCCGCCGGCGCAGGCAACCGCTGCTCAATCATCTCCTTGCTAATACGGCCCTTGTCGCCCGTCCAGCTATCCGACGGGCTGCTCAAAACGTAGTGCACATTGAACTGCTCGTACTGCGCCGCAAACTTGTCGAGTTCATCTTTGAGCAGAATGTCTTCTTCGGTCTTGTTGGCATACAGCAGCGTCGTCTTGGTATCGTCGCGCGGGTCTTCGCAGATACGGCGGATAATCTGGAACATGGGTGTGATGCCCGTGCCGCCGGCGATCATACCGAGTTCCTTGACGAGGTTCTTGTGGTATTTCATCTCGCCTTTTGGACCACGGATTTCTACCATGTCGCCGACGTTCAGCTTGCTCAACCAGGGTGTCAGTTTGCCGCCTTCATAGATCTTAACAGTCAGTTCCAGACGGCCGCGGTCCTTGTTACTGGACGTAGGCGTGTAAGAGCGTGCGAGTTGCTTCCCGTCGAATTCGTGTCTGATGGCAATGTGTTGGCCCGTTGGCAGCCCCAACACGGAGTTCTCATTCGGCAGACCGAAGACGAAGCGGATTGTGTCGTGGGAGATGTGAAACTTGTCGATTAAAGGGAAGGGTTGGTAGACGCGGGCGTTTAGCACACCGAGGTTGATGTCCTTCTTCTTCGTCGGTTTCGACGACATGGATTTGGCTTTGATGTGCGCGGGGTAGGATTGGAAGTCTTTGTGCGCGACGTCGAAGCTCTTGGTTGCCCAGAGGCTGGCGTAGCCGGCTAGGACCATACTCGCGATGGAAGATACGGCGAAGCCTTTCCAGAACCCTGCGCTTTGGAGTCGGTGCAAGAGGGGTGAGAAGCGTCGGCCTGCGACTATGGAGAGCACGACGGATGTCAATCCAAAGCCAATGGCTCCTAGATGCAACCGCCACGATTTCGGCGGAGGCAAGTTGTTAACAACATGCACTCTGCTCGGCGTGATCGTGGGCATCTTTGCGGCTTCATGGTCGGTCCAGTCCTCGTCTGCGATGCGCCCGATGCGGAAGTTCTCGAGGATCTCTCGCGCGTCTGTGGAATGGCCGATGTCTTCGTAGGCGGTTGTTGCGTCTGTGCCGGCGTTTTCGAGTAGGAACTCTTTACCGCCTGGGTGGTCTTCTTGGTAGTCGGTTACGTTGTAGACGTGGTTCCAGAGGGTTACCCAGAGATCGGTTTTGCTGGTGTGCTGAGATACCTCTTGGAGAGTGTATATGCCGTCGGCCATGGTATCGTCTTGTTTACGCGCCCGTTTCGTGATGATCCGATTGCAATGACTGAAAGGGTCGAAAGAGATGGATGCTGTTCCGTCCGTCACTAAAGGGGCGCCAGGGAGTAGAATGGCAACGATGAAGGCCTGTGGCCAAGACCCTTCATCGTCGCAATAGCCCCATGCAGCACATGCGCAACGGGCATACCGATCCACTACCCACTACGCATGCGCCGCGACCGAGATCTCGGACATTCGCAGCATCAGGATCTGTTGTTGCGCCATGACAAATGGCAGCGCTATTCGCAGCGGCTACCACGAGGTGTCCGGTGTTGGTGGAGCCAAGCCCCCCACTTACCTCGGCATCTCGATGCTTAAACCAATCAAGCCTCCGCTGACAATCGGAGGTGCCACCACGCGAGTGGCCTCTGTCCAAGCTTCTTACGCGCAACGCATACTTGCTAAATCTGTTACCTCGAACGAAATTTCGATCAACGGCTTCGGCCGGGCTGGGTTCGCACGACCTGCAGTGTTTTTTGCTTTATTTTGGCGCGCGTTCAAGGGTGCATTGGGCTCTTCGGCGCTTTTTCGTACGATGGAGCGCAAGCCGGAGGTTGGTCAGTGGCGATGCGTCATTTCTACGGACTAGACGAGACCTGCAGGTGGTGGGTTGCAAGATGGATACGTAGTTTGGTGTGCTCTCATTTAGTCGCGTTATAGTCCTGTCAAGATTGCGACGCCTCAACCGTTATTCCATACTTTGCTACGCTTCGCTTCGCAGCATCATGACTATCAAGGGCTTTTACCTCGTCGGGCAGGACAAGAATGTCTTTCGTCAGGATATTCACATTGATCAGTATCATGACTTTGAGGCGCTGCAGGTTGCTGTAGCGGAGCAGTATAACATTATTCAGTCGACTGGTACGCAAAGTCATCCAATCGGCATGGACGTGAACTAACATCTCATGATTCTCATCAGGCATCGGGCTGCAAGATGCCAAAGGAGAGGACCTCCACGATTTGGATGATGTATTGGATTGCGATGAGGATATAGGCATTACGGTCGACGGACAGGCCATTCGCGACCCTTCAGGCCCAGAAGGTCTTCCTTTCGTGGGAAGCTACTACGAGGTCTTTCCCGATCATCTCGTGAGTTCAATTTGAAAGGCGCACGAACTACCACTAACCAGCTCAGGGAAACCATGCGCGTCTTTTCCAGAAGTACGGATCTTTGATCAAGTACGAGACGATGGGCAAGCAGAATTATTTGACCAATGACCCTGCTATTGCGACTGTGGCTTTCCAAGAATCGGCGTTCTTCAGCAAACACATCACTCCCGAGCATCCGTTAGCGGGTATCAAGGACAACAGGGCGTTGTTCATCTGCGACACCGACACTGATGCGTGGAGGCAAGCGCACAAGTTCATCCCGCCTTCCATGGCACCCAAGGCTATCAGGCACTACACACCTCTCATGGAAGCCTCGGTAAAGGACTCGTTCAAGGTCTTTGACCAGCTCGATGAGCAGGGCGAAGCCTGGAACGTTTACCAGTACATGCTGAAGCTCGCATCTCAGACCGTCTTCAAGTTCGCGCTAGGATACGACGCCCACCACTTCGACAACCCGGATGCGCCGCTGAGCGAGCTAGTCATCCTGATCGCCCAATCACTCTCCCTGAACAAGAAGGTCGCGTCGAGAGGTGCCTGGTACGCGAAGTTGAGCGCCATCCCCTTCACAGCAGCCTACGACCTGGACAAGATCCGCTACAGACTCTGGACGATCCTCAACCAAGCAATCGACCAAGCCCCCAAAGGCAGCAACGAAGACGACCTACCCCTCCAGTCCGCAGCCCTAGGAGCCAGCTGCGTAGTCGACTACCTCAAGCGCGCCACCGACGACAACGGCAACAAGCTCCCCCGCGAACTCGTCATTCCCAACATGCTGCCCATCTCCGGCGCGGGCTTCACAACAACCTCTTCCCTCCTCTCCTGGCTCCTCTACTCCCTCTGCGTCTACGAAGGCAACCAAGAGCGCCTCCTCCAGGAACTCGTCGACGCCGGCGTGAACGAGAACACAAAGTGGACACCTGAACTCTCCGACGGCCTCACCTTCCTCGACAAGTTCGTCAAGGAGACTCAGCGTTTGCACAACCCCTCTTTTCAACCCGGACGCACCGCTAAGGTCGATTGTATCGTTCCCGGCGGCTACAAACTGCCCGCTGGCTCCGTCGTCATCTGCGCCCTGCACGCCATCCACAACAACCCGTCCATCTGGTCGAACCCCGACCGTTTCGACCCCGACCGCTGGGGTACAGAAGAGGTTTCCAACCGCCCCAAGAACTCGTACATGCCTTTTGCGACTGGCCCGCGTAGTTGTATTGGCTTCAACTTTGCGCTTGGGGAGGTCAAGGTGCTGCTTCCGGAGTTGGTCTACAGGTATGAGTTTAGCAAGGAGGGTGAGGAGGCGGTCACGTATGACCCTGAGTTTCAGCTTATTCGGCCGATGAACTTTTATGTTAGGGCGAGGAGGAGGACGAGTTACCCGGAGCCGACGAAGGGGGCGAAGAAGATTGCTGTGGAGTATAAGGAGGGGGAGGAGAAGCCGCCGATTTAGGGGTTGGATCTAGTGCGTATGTCTTGAGCCACCTACATTGTTTCTTAATCCAGTTCACTACTTGCTATCCACCCGATGCGCGTTTGAATACATCAATGGACGTTATAATATATTCGCTCAGCCTAGCACGTCCGTCCAACCAGGCTTGAACGTGGAAGCGTTGTCAAATCCAGTGGTAACACTGTAGAGAAATAGGGTAAGCCCCAAATTGACAAGAATGAAGGTCCCTGTTGCGAATCCATCGAGTGTGCCGTACACGCCGCATACGTAGCGGACATAAGTCGCAAGGGAGCTTGCGAATATAGCGTCGTACACAGCGTGCAGGATTATCAAAACGCACGCCGGCGTCAGGATAAAAGCAGGGCATATGAAACCTGCAAACAGGCTCCAACGGAAGGTATCTATCAAGGCTGAAAACCGCCAGTAGACCCAGGAGATGACCACAAAGATGCCTGGAAAGACGACGAAATACGGAATGTGCGACTCTGCGCGACTTGGCCCTAGCATGAATGAATCGGGAACAAGCGACGTTAGCTTTCCACGCATTTCCTTAATGACCCAGTAGCGGCTTGTATGAAGTGAAATATCTTTGAGGTAAGAAGTAAACGCCTCAGGGAAGACATAGGATTCCAACACGTCTACAACGCGATTCGAGACCCACGAGGTGACTGCTAAGCAGAGGGGAATACCGTAGGCAAACACACCACCGCGTCCCGAGCCCGGCGGGCCAGGAACTACGAGAAGAACAAGAATAAATGTAAAGAGAGTAAGATGGAAGTAGCTTACTATGATCGCGAGGTTCGTCAAGTGCGTAGATGACAAGAGTCTTTTGTAACGAAGAACAGCTGGTCCTTCATGGAGATTGGAGACGCCGACTGGTCCAGCAATGGAGCGAAACACTTCCGCAGTGACAAACGAACTGAGCAAGATAGCGACCGTGATTTGTGTGATCGGTATTCCCTCCATGGCAAATACCTTGACAGCCTGCGGTACTGCGCCGAAGATGAAACTGACCATACTCAGTCTCCAGCTGCGATCGACGGCGCAGCCAGGAAGCGCCGTCATGTATGTCGCAGAATGTTCGGAAGGGCTGGGACGATCAAGATGTAGTTCGACTGTGTCTGGGGCTCTGTCGATGGCGTTGTTTGGAGACTGTTCTTCGTGTACAATCGAGACGCTGGGTCGTGCAGCAGCTACATCGCCACCGTCTGGTCTTTCAAATCCTTGCGTTACGATGGTCTCAATCTGATTCACACCCGATGTAACCACAGTACTAGGCTGTGTTGGATGGCGTATGAGTATCGCACTGAACTCTGGCGAATGGTTTGCAGAAAGACCGATCATAGCACTTCTATCGTTCCTTACTATAGGAAGTGTTCTGGAACGCTTTCGTGACGCACTAATGGGGTCTAGGCTATCCCTTCGAGTCGCTATTGGGGTAGGCACGACCGTTTCGCTAGCGCTTATAGTGGTTGGTTGTTGTACGTCGGCTAAACGTATTTCCTCACTGTCGTGACCAGGAAGAGCGCACGAGCATGTATAACAAGCTTCGGCGTCGACAGGAGGCATATCGATCTGTGGCGCCACAATCTGGGAGGGGTCGTTCTCGGTCGTGTCGTTCTCAAGGACTTTCCGCGAAAAGTCCCGCCAGACCCAAACTACCCACGACCCATCCCCGATATCTTCATCTTCCACAAAGCGATCATACCAGACATGCCTAATCGCAGTTCGAGGCGAGCAACCAACAAGTAGCATGACCAAAAACTTCAATAGCATCAAGAACGTATCGATCGCACAGATAAGCGGAGATGCTCGTAGAGCATAGCTGATGCGATATGGTGCGTTGACCACTTTTCCAGTTTCTTGTAGGAGGACAGCTAGAGAGCAGGCCATGACGGACCAGTACGCGCTTTGCCATGACACGCCGTGTGTTAATGACGCATCGGCTGTCAGCACGTCAATTTTGAAACTGATGGTATTGGATTGAAATGCAACATACAGCAAGTCGTGTTCGTAGGGACGCTGGCATTGAACGTTGCATTGTGCGCGAGGTGTGAATGCGACGCGTTGAACGGTGGCATGTTAGTTCGATGTCGGATGGAATCAAAGTCACACTCAAGAGCGCGGGAAGGCTACCTTATAGATATGGCATGATAGTTCAAGGCTGAGAAGCAATGGCTGAGCGAGTGGCTGGAAGGAAAAGATGGGATTGGTCGCGCCAACGAAGATGTGCATGCAGATTGGGGGCTGAGCTCGCTGACATGCGCCACCAAAACCGTAAAGCAGCCAACAAGACAACTCACTACTGCGCGATCAAGCCTAACCACCATGAACGGCAGCCCGGGGACAAGGACAGCAAAGACAGTGAAGACAGACCAAGATCTTCGCGAACTGATCTGCCTTGAATCCCCTCAGCCCACTTATATCTAACTTCCGCAACATAGACGACCTTGACGAAGAGATATTTTCACGAATGAGAGAAATCGTAAGTATAATATACTTTCTAACAACATCAGGCCAGCTGCATGACATAAATCTGCCTTCCACATCCTCATCCCCTAACTCCTAAACAGCATCAACCCCGCCTCCTCAGCATCCACACCCTCCCCTTCACTCTCCCCATCCCCACCATCCTCCTCACCAAGCCCCACCCTCTGCCCAAACAAACTCCCAAACAACTCATCCCTCTGCCTATCCCCCCACTGCCCCCTCTCCTCGGGCGCCATAAAATTCTGCAGTTTCTCCTGCACCGTATACCTCAACCTCCGCCCCTTACTCGCCTTCGTATCAACAACCTTCTTCGTCTTGGCCTCGCGCGCAACCTGCCACGGCGCCTGCACAACAAACTCCGCGGTTCCGTTCGCGTTGAAGTCAGCGGACCGCTGCTCCAGGAGCTCTTTGAGCATGAGGCCGTAGAAGTCGGCGTCGTCGTAGATGAGGGGGGAGGGTTGGGGGGTTTTGGTCGAGGATTGGAGGGGCGCACAAGAGCGCGGGGTTTGCGTGCGGAGGACCAGGTGGGGGGATGAGAGTTGCGTGTCGAGGACTTCGGTTAGGGTTTGCTGGGCGAATGCGTTGAGGCGCGCTTTGTTGTTTGTGACGGTTGTGGCTTTGGTTTTGTTGGACCAGCGCTCCAGGACGGCTTTGCGGTGGGGGAGCGTGGTTTTCTCGCTGGCTTGGATGGTGGTCCAGATTTCGGACGATGGGGTCGCGGAGTCGAAGGTTGGGCGCTTCCGCTTCGTACCCGTTCGCGACTCTTCGAGGGAGAGGCGCAGGTTCGTGAGGTTGTTGAGGAGAGTCAGGGCGGCTGCCTCTGCTGCCTCGATGGGCGCGTCTTTCGCGGTTTCCGTCTTGTAAGGCTCTGCAGCCATAGAATTTGTCGAGATCAAGGCCTTTTGTAGTCGAATGCGCGAGTTGAGGAGCGTATCGAACGTCTTTCGTTGGGTCTTTACGGCTTCGCCCTTGGCGACATCGGACTGCGTGCCAGCAGCGATGCCCGACGTGAAGGACTTGTTGGCGGACATGAGGTCGCGGATGGTGGACGCATCAGTTTTGGCTTCGGCGCCAGGCTCGTCATCGTCTGAGCCTTCGGAGTCGTTGGCCTCGTCGTCGCTCCCGCTTTCGCCTGCGCTTCCCATGTCCTCGTCCTCGTCGCTCATGTCTTCGTCGAAATCGCCATTCATGTCGTCCTCTTCGCTGTCCTCTTCGCCATCGAGCTCTACGCCGTTGATGCCATCCTCGTCGTCATCATCGCTAGCTTCGCTGTCTACATCGTCGAAGCCCTTCGCAAATGGGTCGTCGCTGTCGCTGTCCTCGAGTGCTTTGCGGTCCACCTTGCGCCCAGTGTACTCCGGGCCTAGAGGCACCTCAACCGGTTTCCTCAGCTTGCTCTTCCCAACCGACGTATAATGTTCGCGCCCAGCATTATCATCTTCAACTTCGGAGAGTTCGGCGTCGGAGCGCTCGTCTTCGCTGCAGCTCGGCGCAGGGTCGAGTAGCGACTCGGGGTCGAAATCTGGTAGTCATGTGAGCAAAAGACCGGTCGCGCATATGCAAAAAGTTCATACCTCTGATCTTGGACTTCCCCATAGTGTACAAGTGGTTTGGTGTTGGTGCTGCTGGTCAAGCGCGTCGGAAGAGAAAGTTCACTCTGTGCCCCACAAAAAAGTTCAATGACATCGGCTAAATGAAACGCCGATGCGCGTCACCTCCGCCATCAACTCCGCAACCCCCGTTTCTACCACGACGATGCTGAAGCCACGGTTGTTCTCGACGTTGCGATGTCTGCAGCATGAGAATCCCCTCGTACGTAGCGTGCATGGCTGATCAATTGCGCAATAGCTGATGGCGAGCGCAGGGTCTTCCGCGCTCAGGCGCGCCTCCACAAATGCCGCGGATGCAGCGAGGCTTGCCACAGAAGCGGAATATCAAAGATGTGAAGAAAGTGATTGCTGTTTCATCCGCAAAAGGTGGAGTTGGAAAGAGTACTATCGCTGGTAATCTTGCCGTCTATGACCAAATACAATCCGCAATGCTGAAGCAGTGTTGTAGTCAACCTCGCCTTGAGCTTCGCGCGTCGTGGTTACAAAGCCGGCATCCTTGACACCGACATCTTCGGTCCATCAATACCAACCTTACTCAATCTATCTGGCGAACCCCGACTTTCATCCAGTCAGTCTTCACACCAACCACCTTCCCTGCCAGCCCCTAATCCCACAACCCAGACAACCAACTCCTCCCCCTCTCCAACTACGGCCTAAAGTCCATGTCCATGGGGTACCTCATCCCAGAATCCTCACCAGTAGCATGGCGCGGTCTCATGGTCATGAAAGCCCTACAGCAACTCCTCCACGAAGTCGAGTGGGGCGGCCTAGACGTCCTAGTCCTCGACATGCCACCCGGCACCGGCGATGTCCAACTCACAATCACCCAGCAGCTCAATCTAGACGGCGCACTCATTGTATCAACGCCGCAGGATTTGTCACTCAAAGACGCGGTGAAGGGCGTTGAACTCTTCCGCAAAGTCGATGTGAAGCTACTGGGTCTGGTGTGCAACATGGCGGGCTTCAAATGCCCGGGTTGCGGGGATGTGCATGAGGTGTTTGGGAATATGAATAAGATCAGGGCGATGTGTGGGAAGTACGATTTGAATATGCTAGGCGAGATTCCGTTACATGCGAGTATCAGCGACGACGCTGATCGTGGGAAGCCGACTGTGGTAGCGGAACCGGAGGGCGAGCGGGCTATGGCGTTTGGCAAGATTGCACAGGAAGTGGAGGGCCTGATTGGACTAGAGCGGTAGTCGTCCACTGACCCCATAGGCACTGTCGCCCAACGATATCACTACTTCATACCCCAATCTTCTGCAATTCCCTGAAATATCCATCCAGCTCCTCGCCTCCCCAAGTAAACTGAACCCTCACACCCTTACTCATCAGTCTCGCCCTCACGCCCCTCACCGCGCTCAAAATCTCCTCGACCCGTTCCAGCTCGGCGGCCTCGATAATAACATGCAGTCTGAACCCGCGGAGCTTTTTCATCTTAAGCACTAGCTCAAGATGCTCGCCGAACACGTCCGCCGGCCTCACTGGCCTGATACATAGAGTCCTCCCCGTACATTCACGTTTCTGGGGCTCGTAGTCTTTTATATCGCCCCGCAATACGACTGTGAGGTGGTACAAGTACTCCGCAGGTACGATGCTGGGGAAGACTGTGTCGCCGAGCCAGATGTCGCGGAAGAAAGTATCCAACGCGACGGAGTCGTGCATGAGGAAGGTGTTGACATGGAACCAGGTCGTCACGACGTAGTGGGTCATGTAGCCCATGTACTTCCAATCGAGATAGTGTTTGCGGCCGTCGGTCACCATATTCGCTAGAGCATCCCGGACGCTCATGTTGTTGGGACACGTCTGATCAGACGTAACTGGCGGTGCGCCCAGTACGACTGGCACGCCTTCGTCCGTCAAGTATCCAGCGATTTTGCTTCTGATATCTTCCGGTAGGTCATGTATAATCTCCATGGTAAACAGTCGGCAAGACAACGCGCCATAGTCATAGACTACACGATCAAGGTCCCTATATCATACATTAACTCCATACACCTTCAAGAGGAACTTATCTTACTCCGTAGCTGAGTTATACGCCCTTGTCTGCGCAGAGCTAAAGCACATGTACTTGTGAACAGGCTTGTAGCATTCGTCCCAGCTAGCGCCTTCTCCAGCCTTATCAACGGATTTCTGGATCTTCTTGCGGACTCTTCTTATGCAGTCCGCTATATATCGCCGCGTTTGAATGGCTCTGGTAGCGTGTTAATACCCACGCGCCGTTAGTCTACCCTGTTACTTAGGTACGTACCGAAGTAGCTCCCGTCGCGTAGTGTTTACCACAGTATACGTAGGAAAATCAGCTGAACGGCCTGTCAATGCTGTAAAGTAACTTTGGATGTTGATGCGTCTCGTTGTTAGAGGGAGGGATTGGAGCGGCTGTCCTGGTCCCACTGGTGCGTCCATGGTGTTGCTGGGTTGTTGGGGAAGGTGTACCGCGGTGACGTCCTTGCGGGGCGTAGCGCGCTAAGGGAGGCACGGTCGTGTCACGTCTAGGCATCTGCATCCTTCGCTACCTAGGTATGGGCATTGCATGTTCATTCCCATCGGCCATGGAGTGTGATGCGAGTGTCTTATCAAGAAAGTTGCAAAGAATCGACGACGCAAATAATCCGTGCTCGGGATGCTATGCTATCGCCACCCTGGTGTCACAGCGACGACGCGAGTCCTGCGTGAATGCGTGTCTGTTGCACGCGACAGAAACGACTTGGCGACGCGCAGAGGCATGCTTGTTCGAGCGCATTGAGACCAGTAAGATGAAATGCACTTTGTCTCGTAGGCAGCTTACATTCAGAGATAAAAATGCTTAAGCGCTCTTGCACGTATCGTATTCTACGACATATCCTCATGCAGGAAATCACCACACACTACGAATAGTCTAACTACCACCTCTTAGGCGTCTATATTGCCTTAAAATCTTACCAACATAAGTTCTTACACTAATTTGGACGGTAGTGTACCCGTTCATCGTAGTATCAGCACGCAACTACATCTCAGTTGTACGCATCGCGACTTCTGCTTACTTACAGGTCGAGGCGTAGCTCGGCCGACACCTTGGTAATCATGTACAACCATGTACGACAATTACACGCGCTGAACAATCAGAGAAAGATAGGAATATTACTACCTGAACAACCTATCCGGAGTGTCATTTGATCCATCCATTAGGTTCACGACCTCGGAGATGTGGTACCCCGCAACAACCCCGCACAGTATCGACTGGATCATCAATCACAGGTCAACATTGCGGCTGTGCCCCTTCGCCCCGGTGTATGCTGTCCTACTAAATCGTCCTCCACGGATCAGCTTTGGGTCACGCACAGCTGTCAGCATTGGCGACTAATACGCCCGGCGCCCGATGCCTGCTGTGATGTGAGATGACATGTACCCGGTGTCGATCTATAAAGTTGTGATGCTTTCAGTTGCACTTGGCTCCTCCATCAGTCTCCAAAAGATCCACGACCGTCTTCCCAGTCTTTCGTCGTATCATAGCTCCCAAGATGGCGCCAGATCTGAACACGATAGGCAGCGGCAAGCAATGGGATTACTCAACGCCTGGTTCTGGCGGCTACAGCGTCCCAGACATTGTCTATAATGTGTGTTCCGATGCTTCGAGCTTCTAGCAAAGAGCTGACCATCTTCCAGGACCCTTCCTCTCGCAAGCTCAAGGTGTTGACTATTGGAGCCGGCCTGTCTGGCATTCAAATGGCGTACCAGATACAGAAACACACGCAGAACGTCGAGCATGTCATCTACGAGAAGAATGCCACTCTAGGAGGAACATGGCTCGAAAACAGGTATCCAGGTACAGCCACTAGTGAATCATCGCGTGAGTGAGCTGACCCCTGCAGGTTGCGCCTGCGACATCCCATCGCATGCCTACACCCTCAACTTCGCTCTCAACCCAGACTGGCCGCGCTTCTTCTCCTACGCACCAGACATCCAAAAGTACCTCGAAAAGGTCTGCGACGTATTCGACCTGCGCAAGTACATGACATTCAACACCGAAGCCGTGCGAGCCGAATGGCAAGACGACGTCGGCAAGTGGAAGGTCACGCTCCGCCAGAAGTCATCTTCTGGTGGAGAACGAGAGTTCGAGGAGGAATGCGATCTTCTTCTCTACGCTTCCGGCATCTTGAACAACTACAAGTGGCCTGGTATCAAAGGCATCAACAGCTTCAAGGGTCGCATCGTCCACACCGCGACATGGCCGAAAGACTACCAAAGTGAGCAGTGGAAGGATGATCGCGTGGCGGTCATTGGATCTGGCGCTTCTTCCATCCAAACAGTACCGACCATGCAACCACATGTAAAGCACATGGACATCTTCGTCCGAACCGGAGTTTGGTTCGTCCAAATCGCGAACAACTACGGCCAGAACAAGGAGTACTCGCAGGAAGAGCGTGATGAGTTCCGCAAAGACCCGCGTAAGCTCGTTGCGCATGCCAAAGATATTGAGAACCAGGTCAACGGGTTGTGGGGGGCGTTCTACGCCGGAAGTGAAGCGCAAAAGGGCGCTCAAGAGCTGTTCAGAGAGAGGATGAAAGAGTTTCTGAAAGACGAAAGACTCTTGGAGGGATTCACCCCGAAGTTTGAGGTTGGCTGTAAGTTGCATACAGTCTCAAACAAAGCTCCGGAACTGACTTCCCGCAGGCCGTCGCATAACCCCAGGCGACCCCTACATGAAAGCCATCCAAGAGCCAAACGTCGACGTCCACTTCACCGCCGTAGATGAGATCACCGAGACAGGCGTCGTTGGTGCAGACGGCATCGAGCGCCCCGTTGACACCATCGTCTGCGCCACCGGCTTCGACGTAACCTACCGCCCCCGCTTCCCCATCATTGGGCGCAACGGCGTCGACCTCTACGAAAAATGGAAGTCCGAACCCAAAGGCTACCTCGGCCTCGCCTGCCCGGACATGCCCAACTGGCTCATGTTCGTCGGCCCAACCTGGCCGGTCGAAAACGGGTCCGTCACCGGCCCCCTCCTCGCCGTCGCAGAATACACCCTCCAAATCATCAAAAAGATGCAACGCGACCACATCAAATCCTGGGTGCCCCGCCAATCCATCACCGACGCCTTCAACGCCCACGCCCAGGAATGGATCAAACACACCGTCTGGAAGGGTCCCTGCAGATCCTGGTACAAGAACAACGATACTGGGCGCGTCAACGCTGTCTGGCCCGGCTCCTCGAACCAATACGCTGAGGTTATCGAGACGCCGAGGTATGAAGACTTTGAGATTGAGTATATGCATAGGAATCCGTGGGCAAGTCTCGGTATGGGGTATGCGATGAGGAATAAGTTGTTTCCTGAGGCGGATGTTAGTCCGTATTTGGCGGTGGAGAATATTGATCCGGAGTGGTTGAAGGCGGTTGGGTATGAGGGGGCGGCGGGGGTGGTGGAGAGCGTGAGAGAGAGGAAGGAGGGGGTGGAGGTGGAGAGGACGGGGGTTGATGGGGGGATTGGGGGTGCGGATGGGAATACGCTGACATAGGGACGGGCAGCGATGTTGGCTATCTCTAATCGAGCTTCGTAGTGTTGATTTCCGAAGTGTATAAGTTCATCCACGTCTCGTAGGCGCCAGTGAGGTTCGATATACCGATGTTCCGCGGATCGAATACCTTACACAAGGAAGAAACTAAACCACTGTGGATTATAGTACTGCGAGAACGAAGATTCATTAAACCTACAGGTAGTCCAGACTTTAAGGGTATTCAGTTATCTTGGCGGTTCGATTTTTGAATAGGCCTCGGTAGATGCTTCGTTCTTCCGCAACCAAGTTCCGTTCCGCTAGCAAGAGTCAGCTGATAACTACTCTATGTCCATGTGGAGGGTTCAAGTACGCGATTGTTCTTTCTTGAGTGTAAGCACGTACTGCTTAGTGTTGGGTGCAAGAGGTGTTGAGCCTGCACGCCGTATAGACAATCGGATAGACCATCCGAAGTCGAAGCTGTCTGTTGCATCTCGGATGAAAAGACTTGTGCGATCAAGAGAGAGACCCGACACTGGCTCCATTGGTGGTGACGGCGGTAGTAGTAGTGGCCGCCGTTGCCGTGGTGGTCCCGGTAGTTCTGGTAGTCGCGGTAGTTGTGTTGGCCCAGCGTCTGGATATCCAGTCTTATGTATCATGTAGGCGGATACATAAGGGTTGTGATCCACGCGCACAGTAACGATAACCTTAAATTCTAGGCCGGTGTGAAGCTCGAAATAGAACTCAAAATCATCGTTTTCGCGTCCACTATAGCAAGTGGTGGACATCAGATCAGGCAAGGGAGCTTTCATATCTGCAGTGTGCGGTCCCTCATCAGGCATTTGTCTAGCTGTGTCGCTAGCCTCGCTCCTCGTGCGTTCCCGGTCAGAACCACTGTCTAATAGATTGGAGGGTATCTGCACGTCACCGTTTCGCGATGAAACAAGTGCAATCTTGGAGTTTAACGTAGGCTCTAACGCGATTCGCACCATAGAAAGACCTTCGTCTTGGACTCTGGAGGAAGACGCGATCGAGGTGATCACGTAGATAGAAGTGTACCGAAACTCTTTCGCAGCACTCAAAGGAAGACAAATAAGAGTACCCTGTTCTCCCGAAGTGTCCCAGTCTCTTTCAAAACGATACTCGTTGCCCTCATCTTGACGTAACATAATGCATAAGAGAAACGTTCCAGATGAGCCGCGCTTCAAGCACGACAGGCAGCCATACCAAGACCGTTCCTCGTGAGCAAATAGAGGTAGACTGAGATGACAACCACGACTGGTCAGACGCGGAGGCGAGTGATCTTCGGGGGGCGGAAGTACGGAGAAGCAAGTTTTAGACAAGTCGTCGCGCCGAAAGACCTCATCCTTCTTTGATAGCTCCGCATACACCAAGTCGCGTACCGGCAAGAAGGTTCTAAAGTCTGAAGGCGAATTGGCTAGAAGGCTCTCGGTCGCGAAGCTCCTGTCGACGCTGGGCGAAAGCGCGTCCCAGGCAAATAGAGTGTAATCCTCGTCAACCCGAAGCATCTCCTCCTGAAGGCGTAAAAATGCGCGTTTGCCTTCGCCATAGAGAAGGGGCATATTCACACCCAGTATTCCCAAGAGGCAATATGCTTGATCTTCCAAACGACTGGTCTGGCGACCTGCCGCCCATGACAATCTTACAGCCACGGCATATTTGAGAGGATTCCCACCGGTGAGTACGTCTGTATTGATACCAGTAATTGACATTAGTCGGTATTGTAAACTGCTGCGGGTCCCGATCTCTGACCAGAAATTGTCATAAAACTCCACGATTGGAGGCGCAATGAGCTCCTGTAATGTCCAGCCTCGTGTAAACCACTTCGACTTGGCGAATGGTTTGAAAATGAAATCGTCTGGTTTGCGTTCCGAGCAAACATCTTCAAGGTAGGCGTAGCAGACGCACGCATTTTTATACCATTGGTACATGGAGTTGATAGCCTCGGATAACTCAGTGCTTGAAGTTTTGTCAATGCAACAAGTGTCAATCCAACAGTATGCGAACCCATCGTCTTTCGCTCTCTTGCAACAGCCCGTAAGCTTTGCATAGCCTTTCTTCGCCGGTGCTATGCCGGACAGGAGATCCTGAAGAGTGACTTCCTCGTCCCTCCAGGTGTGGGAGAGGATCACGTACTCCGGCACCTGGCTTTCCAGAAATTCTTGCACCTCTAATGTGGACGTGTTAAGCAGCCGCATGTTTGCGGCGTGTCGTTGTTAAATGCAATGTCGGCCACCAGGCTGAACAACGTCTCAGCCGATGTACAGTCGAGAGCGAACGATGAATGCCATAACCGGGTATCGACGCCGGTCGCATGCGACAGGGTGTTGTTCTAGGACGAAGCTGAGATTATTGAGGTATGTATTGGTGCGCCCGTGATGAGGGGCAAGGCAAGGGACGAAGATCACGTCGCGAGAAGACTTGGAAGGTGGCACAGCAAACGCACGCTAACCCAGCCTCGGTTAGCGCTATCTTACCGGTCGCCTCAGGCACCTACCCGTCCACACGCCCAGGCCTTATCGCCAACATCACAGTGCACAATCGAGGAAACTTCAACAACAGCCAGCTAGATACTATGACCGAGAAGCGGGCTGCTTCCGCGAGTGCCAGCGCTCATGTGAAGCCCCGCATCATCATCCATGGTGGTGCGGGCAATTTAACGCGCACCTCGATACCCCGTGACCGCTACGATGAGTACCGCGCCTCGCTCCTCAACATCCTCGGGAAAGCAGAGGAGCTTCTTCGCAAACCAGGCTCCACAGCGCTGGATGTCGCAACCTATGCCGTCTCGCTTCTTGAAGATGACCCGCTGTACAACTCCGGCAAAGGCGCGGTCTTCACGCGCGAAGGCAAGAACGAACTCGAATGCAGCATCATGGTTTCGAACGGCTATAAGAAACGAGGCGTCGGATGTATGTTGCTCAGCCACGTCAAGAACCCCATCAAGCTGGCGAGAGAATTGCTCATCAAAGGCGAAGAAGCAGACGGCGGTGGTGCAGCTGACCACTGCCAATATAGCGGAGAGTTCATAGAGGGACTCGCAAAAGCCGGGGGACTTGATATTGTGGACCCAAGCTACTTCTTCACCCAGAAGAGATGGGATGAACATCAACGCGGCCTTGCGGAAGACGCGAAGAAGGGGCAGATGGGCGTCAGCGTCGACGCCATGAGCGACTGGGAAAAGGACAACTACATTCCGCTTGGAACGTGTGGCGCCGTCGTTGTTGACAGCTTCGGTACCGTCTGCACGGCAACATCGACAGGTGGATTGACGAACAAAGTTCCTGGGCGCATTGGAGATACGCCGACCATCGGTGCAGGGTTCTGGGCTGAAGAGTGGCACGACGAGAAGGCTGCTGGACCGCAGATGCTGTATCAGCCTACTCCCTGCGTCGCCTCGCCGATCGACAAACTATCACGAGGCGACATACGTGGGATAGTGGGCGACTGTCTACCTTCGCTTGGATCACCCTCGACACGAGCAACTACATCATCGCCAGCACAGCCATACGAGAAGCCCGTGTCGACGCGCCACGCCGTGGGTCTCTCAGGGACAGGCAACGGCGACTCGTTCCTTCGCACGTGCGCGGCTCGCACTACAGCTGCCAGATCAAGGTTCTCGGGCTCATCGCTTTCCAGCGCAACAACGTGGATGGCAGGACCTGACGGTGAGCTTCAGCGATCTGCTGGAGATCGTTGGGGCGCAACCCATGAAGGCACCGGCGGTATTATCGGCATAGAACTTGTTGGCAGCAAAGTAACGGTAGTACAAGACTTTAACTGTGGAGGCATGTTCAGAGCATGGACTGATGACGATGGTAGTCCAAGATGTCTGGTGTTCAGGGAAGATGGCTGGGAGAGTGGGCCAAAGAGTTGGAATGATCGGCGAGCGCATTGAACTCCGCATTTTCGCGGCCCGTGCAGATGACAAGCTCCAAGTCTTACTTGCTCACAATCGTCTCGTCACTTGTGTAGAGCATTGCGCATGCCAGAGCACCTAGAAGAGAAGACGCGCCTTACATTGCGTGGACTGCACAAGTCGCGAAGTCGAGACTTCCAACGAAGAAAGATCATAATGCGCCAACGTTCGGTCGGAGCGACGCGGCCACTGCGGCTCCCATCGGCGCCACTCCGCGAGGCCGAGATGCAACATCCCGACGACGCTATACAGCGCTAGAAGGTCCAAAAATATTCTATTCAAGCTTTCAAGCACGGACGCGTGTCGATTGCGGAGGTAGCTTCGGCTCTTTGGACATCGTCATTCGCGGTAGCCCCGTGTAACCGGCACCTTGTGGCGAATTGGAAGGCTGGTTACGAGCGCTAGGTGCTAGCTGAACTATCGTCGTCCAGGTACGACAGTTTAAACCGCGCAACAACACGAGGACTATGAGTATATAGTCTCATCCTCGTTCGCATCATTCTTGTTTCCATCACAACATCACCACATCATCACCACATCATCACAAACATACGACACTCGCTTCGTTAATTTCAGCATCTCAACACCACTCACTTCACGAAGCACTGTCCACAACAACAACAGCTAAAATGCGTTACACCATCTTCACCATCGCCGCAGCCGCGACCCTTGCCTCAGCGCAAACCACATCCACCCCCGCCGCCGCCTCCCCCACAGGCACCACCATCCCCGTCGGCTCAAACTGCACACCCGGCGGCGTGCCCTGCGCCCTCGGCGCCAACTGCTACGCCGTAAACTCCGGCCTCATCCCTGTGTGCGGCAACTTCCAAGCCTCCTGCACCCGCGACGAGCAATGCGCCTACAACACGTGCAACCTGTCCGACGGCCTCTGCAACGGCTTCCTCGCCTCATCTTCGGCCGCGTCGTCGGCGTCAGCAATGCCCACCAGCGGCGCCGTCACACCCACCAACCAAGGCCCTCAGCCCGCGCCCTCACCCACCGTCGTCGCGCCCGCTGGTTCCCTGCCTCTCGGCGCGGACTGCAATCCCTACGTCAAGCCTGACCAGTGTGCCAATGGCGTGCAGTGCTGGGCCAGCAACGCCATGCTGATTGCTCGATGCGGAAACTTCAACGCCGAGTGCAGCAGCGATGATCAGTGTGCGTATAACATTTGCAGCGGCGGTCTTTGCAGAGGTTTCAAGCCTTCCAGCGAGTTCCCTGTTATGAGCTCGACGGCGATGGATGTTATGCCTGCTGCTAGCACCATGACTGGTTCGATGGCTCCTATGCCGTCTGGCACGATGGAACACATGCCTTCTGGTATTGTGCCCCCGCATATGGTTAACGGTACTATGACTATGGTGCCGACTGGAACTGGTGCTATGCCCACTGGTCCTGCCAACGCTACTTCATCTAGTCCCGCTCAGTTCACTGGCGCTGCTGCCGTTGACCGTGTCGCTGGCGGTGTTATGGCGGTTGTCTTCGGTGCTGTTGCTTGGGCTTTGTAGATCATCGGGGCGCGCGCGCCGTTGGATGTTTGCTATGTTATAGACTAATCTCCTGTATATATTTATCTAAACGTCGGAACGCTACACATACATAATGCTAAACGAAAAGATACATCTTTGACTCGTATCGTGAGTGTCGGAGCGTCGTGATAACCGCTGTCTTCCCCGTATCGATTCTTGTTGGCACCATGTTGCTAGGCTTGGCATTTCTGTTGACGTAGACTTCGGGACGTCGCACCGCAACAACCTTCTACACAGCACTCCTCCGTCGGAGGTAGAGTATACACAATCTGTTCAAATAGCAATCGGGGTGCGCCGTCTGCCGACTTGCATGTCAGAGTGATGGTCGCCTGATCGGGTCAATGATGAGCCGAAGGGTTTGATGAGTCACGAAGTAGTATACATATATCAAACTACTTGAACGTGATAGCGGTATCAACAAAGCCGTCAAAAGTGCAGTCTTAGCACAACAACCTTCTTGAGCCGCTTCTGCTTCTCCCGGTTAACAAGCCAAACTAACCAAATACGACGCCTCGACCACAATGACAGACGTCGAAAACGCCCTCCCCGTAGCCTCCCGAGCAGACCTACGCCGCTCCATCGCATCCACAAAAGACGCCTACATCGCCTCCATCCCCAAAGTCGAACTCCACATCCACATCGAAGGAATCATAAGCGCCGACCTCAAATGGAAATTCTCACAACGAAACAACCAACCCATCCTCAACCCACGAACGCGTCTACCATTCTCTTCACTCGCCGAACTGCGAGATTCCCACGACACCTTGAAACCACGTAAAGGAAACCGCATGGATAACACAGAAGAGACGCTCTCGTTCTTCGAGGCGTATTACGGTGGTTTTGAAGTGTTGAAGACGAAGGAGGATTATTATGAGCTTGCGATGGAGTACTATGAGCGTGCTGATGAGATGAACGTGCGGTATGCGGAGATCTTCTTTGATCCGCAGGGACATACGCGTGTAGGCACGAGTTGGGAGACGATGATGCAAGGGTTTCGGGAGGCGACGTGGGATGCGGAGCAGATTCTCAATGTAAGCCCGCCCTGAGGGTTCCTCTTCAATCTTCAAGAGATATGGCTTTGCTGATTGCTGATGCGGAATGCAGGTCAAGTCCAAATGGATAATGTGTTTCCTGCGCGACGAATCACTAGAGTCCGCGATGCGGCATTACGAGGCGGCGCTTCCGTACCGCGATGTAATCGTTGGTATTGGTCTAGATTCAAATGAGGTCAACAGGCCACCATCGCTGTTTGATGAGATCTTCGTCAGAGCGCGGAAGGATGGCTTTCGTCTTACAGCGCATTGTGACGTTGGCAAGCCGTATCCTCTCGAACATGTCCGCCAGGTGGCATGCAGTATCGCGGGTACAGGCGCGGATCGAATCGACCATGGGCTGAATGCTGCTGGTGATGCGGAGCTTATGGCGTTGATCAAAGAGAAGGGGCTTGGTATGACGATCTGTCCTTGGAGTTATATTCGGCATCAACCGATGGACGAGGTGTTTGACCGTATTCGCGCTCTCTTCGACGCCGGTATCGTGATGAGTATTGCGAGCGACGATCCAGCGTTTATGGAGGATACGTGGGTGTGGGAGAATTTGCTGGTGGTGAAGAAGTATTGCAACTTCACCAATTTGGAGATTCAGAAGTTGGCGGAGAACGCTATTAAGATGAGCTGGGCGAAGGAAGAAGTGAAGAGTTATTTATTGGAGTTGTTGTACGGTATCGATCCAGGTACATAGATGGTCTGCGACGTCGTCGCCTTGCGCTCGTGCAAGAAGAGAATGATCCGATCATGACGATATCCTGAAAATGTGAACATTGCCCCATTAAGTAAAAGAGCTCATCACAATCGCTTCAGAACCTTGGTGTCCAAACGTAGGCGCGCAACGAGGACAAGCAAAGTGGCGAGAGCACCCGTGCCCGCGGCGTAAAAGATAGCAGCCCTGTACGGTCCAATCGACGTAGAGTCCGCCGCACCAGTCGCTTCAATCAATAGGCCCGCAAGGGGAGCGCCGAGAAGATAACCCGGAGTCCAGAAGAAGACCATCAGAGCGATGGACGCGGCTGCAGAATGTGGGGCGACGACTGTGACAGCAACCGGCAGACTGACAAAGAAGCTGCCATTCGCACAACCGTTTACGATAGCGAAGACAGACAGAGGAGCCAACGAGGTGCTGACCGGCCAGATGGCTAGCATGCTGACCGAGTTGACCAGGCAGGTAATCATCAATGTGTTGAAGGCCCCGATCTTATCGCAGGTCCACCCGCCTAGGATACGACCGACTGCTGTTGCGGCACCGAATCCACCAACTAGCCCAGCACCAGTTCCAGCTGACAGACCGATCGAGCTCGCAAAAAGCGGTAGGAAGAAGGGTGGTACAAAGAGTGCGAAGACGGCGACTGCTCCGGCCATGGTCAGCGTGAGGAAAGGGACGTTCTTCAACAGCGACGAATCGAACCGCGAAAGCGTGCCAGTGGTCGCGCGTTCCTTCAACGCCAATGTACACGGAATCCCAGTCGCCATAATAAGGATGCCCAATATGCGAAACGTCCACTGCAGTCCAAACTTGTCGATGAGTGCCTGCGAAGCAAGCGGAAGCACCGTTGCGCCGACACCACCACCAGCCTTGACGACGCCATTGGCAATACCCAGCTTAGAGCTGAACCACTGCAACGGCAGACTATTAGTCGCCGCATACAACAGCGACGTCCCCACGCCCATCGACAGCCCCGCAATACAGAACAACCCGCCGAGATGATCCAGGGTAAAACTCGTAGCAACCAGACTCATTCCAAAAAGAATCGTCGCAGCAAGGCCAGTGTATCGCACACCGAAAGACCTCATAACTCTTATCCCCCCGATGCCAAAAGCGACCATGACAGCCATGTACAAACTGCCGACGAAAGTGATGGTGCGCAGATTGGTGTTTAGCGCAGGCGATTTCAAAATGGCGGTTTGGAGGACGCCCCATGCAGTTGTGTATCCGTTGATCCAGAAGAGGAGGAAGGAGCAGGATGCGACGACGGTCCAGCCGTAGCCGCCGTCTGGGATGGCTTCTACTGCATCAGCAGGTGGCTGCTCGGAGTCTCCAAGGCCGGTTGAGTCAGGTTCTTGCGAGGGTGGAAAGGAGGGTTTGCTGGGGTTGAGGTGGACTTGGGAGTCTGCTGGGGAGGAGAGGTCCCGTAGGGCGAATATGGTTTGGGTTGTTGACATTTTGTGTTGACCTTGTCGTGTTGCACGGGTAGCGCCAGGCGCGTTCCTTTATGTCGATGTCCGAGCGAGAGGATCGCGGTACTTATCTACGTCATCTGGTTAACATGTAGGGCGTAAAGAGGAACGCTAGGGCGTGAGTATGCAGTGCTGACTTTTCGCTTCGAGTTAGAAATTTGCAATGCGCTACTATAACTGTACTAACTAATTCTTCGCAGTAGCGTATAGTGAGGAAGTTAGCAAAATTAGGTTTAGTGCCCGGGAAGAGTAGTAATTAAGATACTGTAGCTTTAGTAAGTACTATATTATTAGTAGGTTGTATACGTAGTTTCTGCGTCTATAAGTAACGCGTGTTATTTATCTAGGCTATAATATTAATAATCTAGGTTACTTTTTAGCGCTAGTTCTATATAGGCAACTACTAGGCCTATATAGGTAACTATTAATGTAGAATAAAGTCTACTAAAACTTTATATTAACTATATTTAAAAATTAAAGCTATTATCTTAATAATATAATATATTATTAAAAACCTCTCTTTTTAGAGAGCTCTTTTACTATATAGGTCTATAAAGTAGCCTAAGGCGTATTCTAGCTAAAATATAGATAATTAGCTAATTTAGCTATAGAGGCGCTAGAGCCTAATCTCTAACACTAAATAGTGTTTATACTTACCTCTATAGTAAAACTAAAATATTAATACTTTAACTAATCTTCTATTTTCTATCTACTATAACTATTATTACTTATATAATTTTATTAAAGTTATATTATAAAAAGTTACGCGCTATTTTTATAAGCTTATAATACTAAAAATTATAGAAAATAGTTAGATAGGTAAATTATTATTAATTAATTTATTCTAGATAGTATTAATATATTCTAGATCTTTATAATAATACTTAAATATAATTATAATTCTTTTAGCTCTAAATACTTTAACTCTAATAACCTTTCTAATAATAACTAAATTACCTCTAATAATCTATACGCTTACCTACTAAGCTATTATAATACCTAGAGTTAGAATCTTTATTAGGTATCTTAAGAAGACTTTTTTCTACTTATAATCTATAAATTTAAGCGTATAAAAGACGTAAAAAATACTCTAAACACGTTTTCTACTCTAAATAGCTTTACTATAATTATTCTTTATAAGAATTATAGTAGAGCTTTAAAGAAAATACTTAAATAAAAAATAATATTAGTAGTACTAAACTACTAGTATTCTAGAAAGTATAATAATAGGTTAAGAGAAGTTAGAAAGAAGTAAAAGACTTCTAAAACTAACTATAAATAAAGAGATCTTCTAAAGCTAAAAGATAGAGCCTAGCACTTTATAGAGAAAGTTTTTTATTATAATTATCTCTAAAATAATAACCTAAAGCTTCTTCTCTATTATAGAAAGTATAATAGTATAGTTTTAGCCTAAATTAAGTAGTAGTATAAATAGAGTAACCTTCTAGCAAAGATATATAAAGACTTTATTACTACTAGCTATAGTTTTAGACTTAGAGACGTTAGAAATAAAGTCTAGAAGCTTTATTAGTAATAGTAAGGTAGAAAGTCTAATATAGAAGCTCTTCTTAATATTCTAGAGAACTTCTAGAATAAATCTAGCTAGAAATTCTTTAAGAAAGTAGACTTTAATAATATTAGCTATCTCTACTTACTTTTCTTTATTTACCTAGCGTCTCTCTCTATTATTTAAGTAAATCTAGATATTATTATTATTAATTATACCTATAAAATAAACTATTTTTAAATACTACTCTTCTACGTCTATAGCTAGAACACTAGAAATAAGATCTTTAATATTACTTTTAGTTTTATAAACGTAAAGACTATTACTAGGTATATTTAGTAGATAATAGCTTTTTAAAAGCTCTTTAAGAAGCTCTAGATAATATTTAGAATCTTTATTACTAATAGTAATAAGGCTCTAAAAGTAGCTCTTTAAATAGTGTTTCTACTTATTTCTTACTATCTCTATCTTTAGTATATTAACTAGAATATTTTAAAGTAGGCGTTTTTATTTTAGAATATCTACGTTACTCTAGACAAAAAGTATAAGGCTAAAATTAAAAGAAAAAAAGATACCTTTATTACCTAGTAGAATAAGCTAGTTTAATAACTAACTAGATAGTAGTTTTAAGATTACTAGCGTTTTATTTAAAGAGACTACGTACTTTAAGAGTATCTTCTAGAGTATATTAAGAAGTAGCACTTTCTCTAGTAGGCTAAATAGGTAGAGTATTTCTATTAAGATCTTTCTAATTTTAGAGTCTAGGTAATATCTAAGATAGAAGCTTCTTATAGTTACTTAAAGAATAAGCTTATTTATAAGTATAGAAGTTACTTTCTTTATATTATTACTAATATTATATAAATTATATAAGCTATTAAAAGTAAATATAAAAAAGAGTATACTAATAATACTACTAAGGTACCTACTAACGTAGTAAGCTAAGAATTCTAGCTTCTTTATAGAAAGATCTTCTACTACACTTTTAAGAAGATTAAGAAATAAGTTATTCTTACTTTTACTAATAACTATAATAAAACTAAAAACTATATATACTTCTTTACTACTAAATTTAAGCTCTCTTATAAGTACTTTATTAGAAAAAGAACTTTAAAGCTTTATAAAAGTTACGCTAACGCTATCTAGGTAATTAGTCTTTAGTATATTAACTAGCACTAGTAGCTTAACCTACTAAGAATAAGAAAAGAAGAATCTATATATAATTTAGAGCTATTTACTTCTTTAGATTCTTTTATAGTGCTAGAAAGAGATAAGAAGCCTTCTATAAGTATACCTTATTACTTAGTTTCTATCTAGAAATCTTATAAACTAACTATAGCTAAGATTACTATAGAAACCTAAGTACTTTCTTTATTAATACTTTAAGCTATATAGTTAAAGAAAAAGAGCTTAAAGAAGTAATAAGCTAATACTATCTTTACTACTACTCTTAGAAACCTTCTAAATAAAAGAATAGAATAGTTTAAGTTTAAGTTTATCTAGCTAGTAAAGAAAAGAGATAGAGTACCTATTTTATAGCCTTACTACGTTTTCTAGTACTTTATATAATACTCTAGTAGCTTTTATAGCTTTTCTTTTACTTAAAGAGTTTTTCTAAATATTTACTAGATTTTTTAAAATAGTTACTAGATACTAAGATTTACCTAAACGTAGCTATATAATTATTCTAACTACTTATACTATTTAGGCTAATAAAAAACTTATATTTAGCTTATTTTATATTTAAATATTACTCTAAAGTATTAAAGTACTTAATTTAATTATATATAATTAATAGTAAATTCTCTAATTATACACGTTTTCTTTTCTATTTAAATTTACTTTAAATTTTAGCTATTTCTACTAAAGTAATATATATCTTTAGTATTCTTTAGCTAAATTTAGTTTTAAGACTTATAAACTATTTACCTATATATCTATAATAAGCTTCTAATATATTATACTAATACACTAAGTATATTAAAGTACTTAGAAGTAAAAGAGCTAAAGTAGGCCTACTTTCTATATTTTAAAAAGAAGATTATAATATAATTTATACTAAATTCTTTATAATATAATAACGCTATAACTAAATTTTTTTAAAATTTAACTATAGCTACTCTATATCTATATAATAAATATTTCTAAGTTTTAGAAAAATATAGCTATATTTAGAGATTATAGTTAAGACTATAGCATTATAGTAGTTTAGGTCTAGAGTAGCTAAAATAGCGCTAAAATATAATATCTTTCTTAGAAGACCTAGCAGCTCTAGCTACTTTAATATATAATACTAAGAATTATTAAAAATTTAGGTTTTAACGCGCTAGAATTATAAAACTAGCTCTTATATATATTTTTTATATAATAGAATATATAAAATTTATATAGAGTAAGTATAAATAGTAAGGTAGAGACTTAGAATAGTATAGAGCCTTCTTAGAGGCTCTAAATATAGATTTAACCTAGATTATTAATATTATAGCCTAGATAAATAACACGCGTTCTATAAGTCTACTATGCGTTTTGTATAGGCGGAAGGTTCTAAGACAACCTCGCTTAACTTAGAGAGGTAACTTAAAGTGTCTCGCTTTATCTACCGCATATTATCTTACCTGTAGTGAGATTTAAAGGCGATGCATGCTAGACGTACTTCTTGTTCAATGTGGCTCGAAAGGCGAGTCTAGCTAGTAGAAGTCGCGGTATTGCATAGGCTCAAGGACGTCTTGGTTACCTGCGGCGGATACCCGTGGACAGCGATGAGACAAAGCACGTGACCAGATACGATGCGCCCAAGTTGAAGTCTCGGCGGTAAGAGCGTAGACGCTAGAAGAGTGCAGGGCTGAGTAAATCGATACCTGACGAGCCGCATAGAGTCCACCCATCGCTCCTTCCTCGCACGGGTGACCGTGACGATGCGGGGTTTGCAACGTCTAGGTGTGACAGACAGGCTGGATAAGGGTAACGAATGCGACAACAGAGATGCTGTGGCGCAGTATGTCGAACGTGCCACACTGTATACGTGGACGCGGATCATTCACTTGCTGTGCACTGGATGTGAGTTGGGAAGTGGCGGTTAGTGAGTGAGGAGGAGATCAAGTCTTCCGCAGGTGGCTTGGCGTGAGCGGGACGCGTGGTCGTAGATCAATGGCTCTTGCGACAGCGACAGCGATGGTTCAAAGGCCGTGCAGTAAGTAAGTGCATCCCCGTGACATGTGGCGATGTTGTGAATGTCGTGTCGTGTCGTGTTCTTGATCAAGGTGTCGCCAAGGGCGGACGCGTCGGGTGCCAGGCACAGCCACAAGCAATGACATAATCCCCGCCTCGGCCGCCCGCCATGCTTCCTGCCCATCGCCATCGGCAGCGCAGGCATAAGCAACGCAGCCGCGCTCTTTCTCCGCAACGCCCTCTACCTCATACTCTCTCCCCACACGCGCGCCAAGATGGGTTTCAGTCTCAACAACCCGCTGCCCTCGTCCATGAGCAGTAAGTCAAGTCACATGCCGCCCGCGTTGTTTATGCGCGCCTCGTGGTCCGGTGACGTCGCTAACAGCTGTGCTCTCAGGCGAATGTCGCAAGACAGGAAAGATTCTAGCATCCTTTGTCGACCCCAGACAGGCCTTTGGGCCTGATAAGATTATCCCGCCCAATGTCCTCGCCAATGCAAAGGTAAGGACTCGATGCGCATCCGGTGTCACGAAGCTGCCCAAGCAAACACCACAGCAGACAACAACACATGATGAGATGCTGACACATGCTAGGGCCTCGCAATCCTCACAGTCTTCAAGGCCGGCTTCCTCGGCACAGCACGATTCGGATCGGGTGTCGTCGTCGCCCGCCTCGCAGACGGATCGTGGTCGGCTCCCACAGCCATCGGAACCATCGGCGGCGGCTTCGGCGGACAGATTGGCTTTGAGCTCACCGACTTCGTCTTCATCCTCAACGACGCATCCGCGGTCCGTACATTTGCGCAGGCAGGCTCGCTGACATTGGGCGGCAATGTCTCCATTGCGGCGGGGCCCGTCGGTCGCAATGCCGAGGCTGCCGGCGCGGCGAGTTTGAAGGGCGTGGCTGGTATTTTCAGCTACAGCAAGACAAAGGGACTGTTCGCCGGTGTCAGTCTGGAGGGAAGCGGCATCATCGAGCGGAGAGATGCTAACGAGAAGCTGTACGGCCGCCGATGGACTGCCCGCGAGATCCTCAGCGGACAGGTTCCCCCACCACCAGCCGCCGCGCCACTCCTGCAAGTGCTTAACTCGAGAGTCTTTGCCGGCGTGGGAGGCGCGCAGAACGTTACCAACGACGCCATGTACAACGACATCCCCGTCTACGACAACTCGCGCGACAACGTAGTGTGGCAGGGCCGTGAGGGCTCCGCCATGGGCGAAGGCGTGCGCCGTGACCGCACCGGCTCCATGGGCCAGGCACCCAACGACTACGAGTACCGAGACCGACCGCAGCACTCATCTACATGGGCGGACGACGTATACGACCGACAGCCGTCCTCGGCACCCGGCGGCCTCAACCGCTCCTTCTCCACACGTGCGAACCCCACCGAGACATTCGACCGCATGGACAACCGGAGCCGCTCCTCCACTTTCGGCGACGACTACTCGTACAGCGACCGCAAGCCTGGCCGACCGACGGCGCCCAAGCCAGTATTCGGACAGACGACGGGGCAGAAGAAGGCAGGACTACAGTCTGACCAGGCAATTGCCAAGTTCACCTTTGATGCGGACCAGCCGGGCGATCTTGGCTTTAAGAAGGGCGAGATCATCACAATCCTAAAGAGGACGGATAACGAGACCGACTGGTGGACAGGCAGAGTCGGAAGCCGAGAAGGCATCTTCCCAAGGTAAGTCGCACAGGCCATGCCATCATGAACACTCCACTGACCGCCACAGCAACTACGTCGAAACCGTATAAGTCGTTCCTGAGATACCACAACCCCGACCACGTAGACTGTCACACCTCGTTTCATTCATAGTCTAGCGACATTCTTCAACTCCTTTTCGAGCGGTCGGCATTTAGCACCTTGCTTGCTTTCGCATGGCCTGGCGTTTCTTCTTTGAGTTCGTTATCAGTTCTCCTTGTTGTCTTTACCCCAGATACCTACGTAGCGAAAGAAGCCGTTGAACGACAAGATACTGTAAGGTTCATTGTCATGTGTGGAGTATAGACGAGAACTATTTGGAGTTACCCCGATTGCCGAGGTGGAGTTGGTCGGCTGAACATCGTATCTATGACCCAGCGATCGCTCCAAACCCTGCCTCAGGCTGCCCCTCATGTTCACCCTCTGCGGTATGCGCATCGGCAGGACAATACCCTGCATTGACCTACGAAGACATGTCATGAAATGTGAAGCTACGCTAATGTAGAAGGTGCTTAGAACAAATGCGCGATAGCTACCCCACTTCGCCGTTGGGTAGCTTCGAAGCTATCAACGGCGTCGACCCTCAACGTCATCCCCGCGGTTGCATATCTTAACTCCGGAACCGCTCTCGTGCCCAACTTGCTGCGATACCTCCCCTCCAACACCAAATACTTGCGGGTGACTGCCTTTGTCTCCTCTGCAATCAGCTCAAACCGACATCATGGCGACATCAACGTGGGAAGAGACCGCTAGTAAGAAGCGCGAAGCTATTTTGGCTGCCATACCCTCGGAATGGCGACTAGAGAAATTGCCATCGGTAGAAGAACAGGTCGATGTCACAGACTATGTGAAACAGTACTTCAGCAAGCAAGAGCTCGACATCACTGAAAGCAGCGCCGATGTGATCGCAAAGACCGTGGCTGAGGGGAAGTGGACTGCTGAAGAGGTCACGAGGGCATTCTGCCACCGAGCTGCAGTTGCGCATCAATTGGTACGTCGCACATCCGATTCATGCAGTGAATGATGCTAAATGGACAGCTGTCATGTCTTCACGAGATCTTCTTCGATGCCGCCATCCGGGACGCAAAAGAGCTCGACGCGTACTACGCAAAACACAAAAAGACCACCGGTCCCCTCCATGGCGTACCCATCTCACTCAAAGACCAGTTCCATGTCAAGGATGTCGAGACCAGTATGGGCTATGTCGGCTGGATTGGCACCTTCGAAGGCAAGAAGGGTACTGGGAAAGAGAAGGTGTTCGAGAGTGAGATGGTGAAGATGCTGCGTAAGGCGGGAGCTGTGTTGTACTGCAAGACCAGTGTGCCGCATACGCTGATGAGCGGAGAGACGATCAACAACATCATTGGGTTTACCCTGAACCCGAAGAACAGGAATCTCACCGCTGGTGGTAGCTCTGGTGGCGAGGGCGCGTTGATCGGGATGAGAGGATGTAAGTGGACCACCGTCTGAGCTATGGCACTCACTATGAACGTTCGCGTTTAAGACGAAGAGACCGTGGGTCGCTGACATCGCACAGCACCACTAGGATTCGGTACCGACATCGGCGGCTCCATCCGCATCCCCGCCGCCTTCAACGGTCTCTACGGCATCCGCCCCTCCACAGGCCGCCTCCCCTACGAAGGCATGGCAAACTCCATGGACGGCCAAAACACCGTCCTCTCCGTCGTCGGACCCCTCGCAACAAACGCAGCCTCCCTGCGCCTCGCCTGTCAAGCCCTGCTCGAACAAAACCCATGGCTCCACGACCCCCTCGTCCACGAAATCCCATGGCGCCCGGCCCAAGAAGCCGAGGTGAAGTCCGTAAAGAAGCTCTCCTTCGGTCTGTTAATGACGGATGGTGTCGTAAACCCCACGCCCCCTGTCCGCCGCGCTATTGAAACTGTTGTTGAGGCGCTGCGTTCTGCTGGTCACGAAGTCATAGACTGGACACCACCGTCTCATCGTACTATTAATGACGTCGGCTTCCGCCCCTGGATCTACGACGCGGGTAAAGACGTTAAATCCGCGTTTGCGCTCTCCGGCGAACCCATGGCGCCGCAAGTTACGTTTTACCAAGGTGTCGAAAAGGAGTTTTCGGCTACGGACATCGCGGCCACGAATGTGGAGTTGAGAAGCCTGAAGAAGGAGTACATGGAGTATTGGAATAGGTAAGTCCCGACTGTACGAAGTGCAAGTGAGACATATACTGATTTCGTGCTTCTACGTCTGCAGTACTGTCGATAAGACGAGTACGGGTAGGCCCGTCGACGCGGTGATTTGTCCGCTTGCGCCTTTTCCGGCGGCGAGGAGAGAGAGGTTCAAGTATTACGGGTATTCGACTTGGGTTAATGCGCTGGATTATACGAGTGTTGTTGTGCCGGTCACGACTGTGGATAAGGGGGTTGATGTGAAGGAAGAGGGGTTTAAGGCGCTTGATGAGCAGGATAAGAGTATCCAGGATGATTGTAAGTGCGCGCGGAGAAGAACAGAATGCGAGCAGAGGAAAGAGTGGAGTGCTAACGTGAGTGCAGATGATCCCGAGATCTATGATGGTGCGCATGTTAGTGTGCAGCTCGTTGGACGGAGATTGCAAGAGGAAAAGATGATTGCTGTTGCGGAGCTTGTAGGTAGTGTCCTCCGAAAGTAGGGATCAGGGTACGTTCCTTTTATCATCCAACAGGATTTGGTCGCATAATCATGGTGTGCAGCACAAAACGAGCACGTTCAGTCCCCAGGTCTTTCAGAATTACGCTTTCTATGAAAACCGACAGGCGGCGAAGACCAATCTTTACCTACTCATCCTTCCATTGTATCTCCCGTATTTCCGATCTTGGCCTGGAACGCATTGCCGGAGCTGTAGGACGATTGCCGACGACGAGCTATCGCAATAGCTTCTGAGCCTATCTTTTGTCTAATAGAAGCACGTCTACGGCAGCGTCGTCTGGATGATGGCGCTCTCTGATGAGGTTTTTGGACCTGTAACGTCTACCTCGAAAGTGCCGTAGTGCCATGGAACCAGGTATAGCACTCTCGGAAGCAATCAAGCGATGCGCAGATCCAACAACATCCGCCGTCATTCGTATGTACCGTTTCTCGTTCCACATGTGATACGACTGCCCACCCTGTAACGTCCAAGGCCCCGACTTGGTTTGTTGTTCGAGCTCATTTTGATACGGAATAACTGCTGTCCCCAGAGATTTTGGCCTCATCTTCCACGCTTGTTCCCGTTGCTGGCACGGACTTCCCTCACACAACAAACACGTTGTCGTCATGTAAGCAAACGTAGCTCCTTCCTCCGAATCTACTAGAGTCTGTGCCCAAAGGTGCTCATCTTTACAGGGAACTTTGATTCCTCGAAGGAAGTCGCCTTCTCTTGGCCACCCAATCTTAATATGCGTCCGTGTCTGATTTAGTCCGGTTGGCTCGAGAACCTTCAAAATGCGATGGACAGTTTCTAACAAGGTATCGCAAACCCCGGGTGAGTGGCGTCGTAGCTCAAACAACCATTCGCGAACATCGCTTCTGCGCACACCATTCAGAATGTTATACTTGGCGTTCCAACTATTCCAATCAGCTTCACCCATATAGGTTATGCAGTACTTCGGCATTAGATCGCCGAGAAGTTCCTGTAGCGGTATTCTGCGGGCTACGCCAGTACAGCAACTTAATTGGACGCCCACATAACACCCAAGGAACTCTATCATGTCGGTACGATCTTGTCCAAGCTGATATTGCTTGAGCCATCTTGCTGGGACCCTGGTCCATACTTGCATGACCTGGAGTGCAGCATGGTCTGGCCCGACCTGCAGTCCGAGTTGCCTTTGGTTCGGATCCCATCGCTCGGGTTCGACTGCTAGATACACTAGAGCGCACGATGCTCTCCATGCTTGCCAGGGAAACGAGCACTGCGTCCGATTCTCTGTGACTGACTCCCCTACGGTGATGTTGCTCCCGCAATCGAAGTCTGCCGCGTGGTCGAGTTCGCTTGAGCCGGACCCAGCTTCCCAATGGAACCTGTTATTGACCTCGTCTTTGAGGTATATAACACCACCCCCTATAAGGATAGCCTGTAGCAGGGACTCATCCTTTCCAGATGGAACAAGTCGTCCTGGTCCCCAAGTGTACAAGATGTCATGCGGCGTTGCTTCCACGTGATGCTCGTTCGCGTCCGCAAAGATACTATCGAGTCCAAGTTGCGACAGTATAGGGGATCTCTTAGCCAATGGGTCCTCCCAAACGAATTCATCCGTTTCTATGTTCTCTACCGGCCATTCGTGTAACATGCTGAAGGTGATCAGCGGCCCTTCGACCATCTGACCCAGGCAGGTCAGCTTCAAAAGGCGAACTGCGATGCGAGGACGGAGCTGCCATAACTCCTCACCAAGGATGCAGTCCCCTAGTAGTACGGACCGCTCTTGCGAGTGATTGGTGAAAACCGATTCGATAGGCCCTACGTGTCCCTGGCAGAATGACACAAGTCCGACACACAAGAACTGCGCAGCTAAACAGCACACATGCAGAGACTCTTCGCTTGTGTAGAGCCTCGTAGGATATGCAGCATCATTGGGCAGAAGCGGCCGTATAATTCCCCAAGCGATGTGCAACAGCTTCGTTAGATCGAGCGTTTCGGATAAGACGATTGACGGAAGTCGGTCGAGTTCCGTGCGCAGAGCGATAGCTAGGGGGATATCGACCCTCTTAAGCTCAACGTTGCTGGGTGAGGAGCTGGTCGGTGCAACGCAAGTTCGAGCGATGGTGAAGTGATCGAGACACATATTGGCACTTCGGAGGGCTCCAACCGCTTTGCAAAAGTTTTTCAGAACACGTCTTAGTCGAGAGACTACCGTAGAGATGACTCCAACATCCTGTGCAGAGCTCGCGTAGGATATGTATGAGGTCGAGAAATTATGCTCAAAGATTACTTTGCCATTCCAATCGTGTAAAGACCGAGACGTGGGTGCGATACCGCCAAGGCCACAAAACTTTTGGATCAAAGTCGTAACATCGTGTCGCTTGGACATCCATGGAGAGCTCAGCGGGGTAGTAACATTAGAATCCAGGGGCGTCCGTGCCAGACTCTGTGAGTCGAGGTCCTGAAATAGTTGATCTGGGGGATCACAATAAATCCATGGAGCATCATTTGCCTCCTCGGTGAGAAGCCCAGCAATTTCGGACCGGCTATGACCCACATCAATAAGCTCATGCAACCAATCATACTTGTCTCGAGCCACGTTATCGAACTCGTGTTCCAAGAGCTGTCGCACGGCATTCAAATCCCGACGCTCCAACGCTTGTGCTAGAACCCCCGGTGGATAGCGATCCTGTGGTGAATGCGGTTCGCGGACATCTGTCATCGCAAAAGACTAATTAGCCTGCTTGTGGCACTCGACGGTACATATTAGACTGACCTGAGAGGGACTGGCGGTCCACGGATTCGTCGAACCCCAGAACCACGTCGCTATCGAGCAGCCTTGCTGACACGACGTAGAACGTGTCCAAGTGTGTCTGCAACTGGCCGGGACGGCGCCATGTCAGTTCCACAGCGGTCTTGACAGTCACCCATTTTGCCACTCCAAAAGATGTGTATACCGGTACAGACTTGTCCACCTCGAATTGGCCGGTCTTAAGGCCACGACCATACACCACTCCATCGCCAATTAGGTTGTACCTTCCTGGCGCGCGCCTTGCACTGACTGGCTGATCCACGATATCGTCGTCGTCGCACGAGAGGAAAGATATCTCTTCCATATCGGCGACCAAGGGACCGAAAGCGTATGACACTTTGTTTGTGCTGGTGGGGGGAGTCAGAATGCTAAGTTCTGCAACCTGGAAATCGTGCCGTGCCGAGACATGTTGTAGAGAGGAGTTGCGAGGTTGTGCGCGTGGCAGGTTGGCTTCGTTCTGGTGCTCGAATGTCGCCTCGGGAGTTGGTTGAGGTGGGTACAGCCCTATGTACCGCTCAGTCGCTGCACGTATGTCCTCATCTCTGAGGTAGTCCATCAAAAGCTCCATGGCCTTGACCCGATAGCCATCGAGGAGCTTTTGCGCCAAGACATAGCGATCGGCCATTGCGCGCGATGTGCCCAGGTGAAGTGATCCTATCGCACTCAACCCTGTACGTGCGCGCAACTTCAAGATGCGCACAATAGCGCCGGGTTAGGCGCACGACCAATGCGACGCTCTACTTGGAAGGCATGATGCGTAATGTGCTGGCGACGCTGGTCGTGTGGTGAATCGTTGTTGCCGTGTAATTGCGATGGAGTAACTGTCGATGTTCGCATGAGCCCTGCGCGCCGTAGAAGGATCAAGTGGGGTAAGTCTCCAGCTTGCGTATCATCAACGCGTTCGGACGTGGCAAAGGCGTTGCTTACATATCCTTGTGAGACGCTATGCTGCTTGCAATTGAGCGGTAGCAATGCGGCACATCTGGAGAGCGGGACCATCACCGCGATTACGCCTATGCGTGTCGGGCGATATGTAGAAGCACTCGAAGAAAGCTATCCCGCGTTTGATACAGATAAGTCGGTCACGCTGTCAGAACACGTCAGGCTAATGTGTCTGTCGCGATAACAGAGGTTCAACAAGCGCATTCCCCGCAAGGTCCCACCCACAAGGCTTCAGCGGGGACGAGTTCCTTCAAGCAGTTCCGCCGCCAGCGCCGACTGCGCCGTTGCATCCATGCCGACCACCATATCAGCCGCCCTCCCCTGATGTTTAACGGGCGTTCGAGCGCGTGGGCATAATGCGCGAATTGCAATGCATGCGAGAGTTCGAGCCACCCGCCCAACCTGCACCATCAGCGCCCGCGAATCACGGTCAACAGAGTGACGCACCCAGACCCATTGCAAACCAAGGCGATCCGAGCGACAAATTCCGAGTGGAGGGCGTCTGGGCCAGGATGGCAATCAGCATGTCACTTGATCTCGGCGGATCGGGAGAGCAGTTCTTCCAAGCCTTCCAGCATTGGGCGACAGAACGGAAGTGCGGTGACAACCTGGACCGCCAGGGATTGTCGATGCTGTTAAGAGCGGACGGGAACGTTCCCGAGAAAGAAGCATACTACCTCCGTCTTGATCAAGGTGAGCTGGAGAAGCGCTGGAAGATGGCCGTGAAATGGATTTGAATGAACAAAAGCCCGGAAGAGCCGCACCTGTTTGCGACGGTCGAGATCACGGACGGGTAACGAGCTTGCTGTCGCACGATTCCGCCATAACCCGTCGTGCTACTAGTTTCACAGAGACAGGATGAATCGGCACAAGACAAAGTTCTATAATGCGCAAGTTAGCGTTGTTGCGCGCGACAAGCTAAGCGCACGACTTTTAGGCTATCGCGTAAGGCAACTAATCTTAAGAAGCGCATCGCGACTAGAACTAAGATAAGTTTAGAGAATGCTATTCTACGTGCTATACCTACCTAAGAGAATGTCTTAGAGCTACTAGGTCTAAGTAATTTTTAGTAAGAGTAATAAGTACTAATAAAAAATAAAGAGTAGCTCTAAAGTAGTAGCTCTAAGGCTTTTAAACTTTACTACTTAAGAGTCTAAATAAAATCTAAGTAAGCTATTTTATATAGAATTACTACGTAAATTTAATACTATACTTAGCTTATTAATAGCTACTTATATTATAAAGTTATAGAATAGAGAAGTTTAGAGCTAAATTTTAAAGTTTTTTATATAATTACTATACTTACTACTAGTATAGCCTATATATAGCTAGAATTTAGCGCTTATAGCTAAATTTTAATATCTATAGCTAAATTTTAGGCTTAAATTAAAGCTAAAATTAAATATTTATAGTTAGAATTAGTTACTAAATTAAGTACTTAAAATAAATACCTTTATAGCTAGAGATTAGTACTTTTATAGCTAAAAAAAAGCACTTTTATAGCTAAATCTAATATCTATAGCTAAATTTTAATACTTATAGCTAAATTTTAGACTTAAATTAAAGCTAAAATTAAACGCTTATAGTTAGAATTAATTACTAAATTAAGCACTTAAAATAAGTACTTCTATAGCTAGAGATTAGTGCCTCTATAGCTAAAAAAAAGCGCTTTTATAGCTAAATCTAATATCTATAGCTAAATTTTAATATCTATAGCTAAATTTTAAACTTAAATTAAAGCTAAAATTAGATATTTATAGTTAGAATTAATTACTAAATTAAGTACTTAAAATAGATACTTCTAGTATTAAATTTAGTACCTTTATAGCTATATATACTCTATTATACTTAGTATTAGTAGCTAGCTAATCTAGAATATTATTTCTTTAGCTCTAGAGCGCACTAGCTCTACTTTCTTTTATTATATTTTACTACTTAATATTTTTACTTTTCTATTTATTTTCTTACTAAATTACGCCTTAAGTACTTACTTTATCTTACTATAGTATACTATTTTTATATTTACTTACTTATACTCTCTTTTCTACTAGAATTATATTAACTAAGTATACTTACTTTAAAATTAACGCGTCTCTACTATAGATATAAGCTCTACTACTACTTTAATCTACTTTTTTACTACTTCTATACTTTTATAAAAAGCTTAGAGTACCTAATTTCTTTAAGTCTAGTAGTAGTATAATAACTACTAGCTCTTCTATATACTAAAGTACTACTAGCTTTTCTAAATAATAAAGTACTACTAGCTTTTCTAAACTATAGAGTACTACTAGCTTTTATAAATACTAAAGTACTACTAGCTTTTCTAAACTATAGAGTACTACTAGCTTTTATAAATACTAAAGCATCTTACTTTCTACTATACTTTTCTACACTAGCACTATTACTATATACTATAGTAATCTTATATAGATAGCTAAGTAGCTATTCTATAAATTTAAAAAAAGTACTATTTATATTAGGTCTCTTATATAGCTTATTTACTACTATACTAAGAAGATTATAGTTATTTATAAAAAAAAAGAATATCTTAAGAAATTAGCTATATACTATAAGTAAGAGGTAACTAAAGCTAAGAGTAAAGTTAAATTATACTATAATAAAGTATAGAGTATATATAGAAATAGTAAGTAAGAGATCTTAAGAGTTAAGTCTACTATAAATAAAAAAGACTTTTTTAGTTACTTTTTTAAATAGATATCTACTACTACTATAATTACTTACTTATATATTTAGTACTAAAAGAATTATAATTAAAATTATATTACTTCTATCTTTTTAGAATTTACTATCTACGTACTATTACTTTATTATATATAATATAGTAGTATAGCTACTACGCGTCTACGCGCTTTAAATACACTAATTCTAAAGTAGATTATTTCTAATACTTTAATAAACTAAATATTTAGCTTATAAGTAAAGCTACTATTATTATTATATAGTAAAGTATATAGTACTAAAAGAATTATAATTAAAATTATATTACTTTTATATTTTTAGAAATTAGACTTTATATACTTTTATAGTATTATATACCTTATAGTAGTTTAGCTACTATACGCCTATACGCTTTATATATACTAATTCTAAAGTAAGTTATATTAAATACTTTTTATCTATTAGTATTAGATATATAGACTTTAAGTTAAAGTCTGCTATAAGTAGTTTATGCTACTCTAGTTTTTAGTACTTACTTAGGTTAAAGTCTATAAGATTCTCTAGATAATGTCTAGGTTAAAGTTCTAAACTTTAATTATTTTATAGGTATTCTATAACTACTAATTCTTTTAACTTTATATAAAGTAGATATACTTCTATATAAGTAATAATATACTTATACGTTCTATATAATTCTAACTATAGAGTAAGATACCTGCTAGCCTGTAGTTAGAGTGCACATAAGTACTAAGAACTATTTACTTCTTATCTAGATATAAAACCTTTACTATTTAACTTTAATATTAAACTTTACTATCTAGACTAGATATAAAACTTTTCTACCTCTATATAATACGTACTTTTAGTATCTATACCTAACGTAAATCTATTATATTTATTTAAGTAACAAAACCTTTATTTTAAATATTACTATATCTAAGTATAAACTTATTATAAAATTTATTACCTTAGTTTTTCTATTCTACGCGCGTAATAAGTAGGCTAGAGTCTATAATAAGATATAATATATTATACGTATATAATAGTAGCATATTACGTAAAGAGTATATTAAAATAGATAGATTTAGTTTACGTTAGGTTATTTTGTATATAAAGGTTCTTATAGAAGGTAGAAGATACACTAAAATATAACTACTACATATATAGAAGAAAGTCTATATTACGTAAGTGTAATATATATTCTAGAATAGAGTTATTATTTCTCTATTCTAGCTACTATATACTAAAGCTTATTAATTATCTTCTACTTTACTATTAATAGTAAGTATACTGTTAGTATCTAAATTAGTGTTATTAACTTTAGTAGTATTATTAGCGTTAATAATAGTTCTATAGCTTTTAGCAATCTTATAAAGTATACTTTTACTTACTTTAATATAACTATAGAGTTAAGCTACTTCTACTTTAGCTATATTAACTTTATCTAAAGCTCTAGCTGTTTTTAGCCTTTCTATTATAATATTACTTTATAGCGCTACTACTATCTTCTCTAAGTAGACTATTTCTACTTAAGTATAATATAACTCTTTTTAATCTATATATAGCTTTTCTACTAGGCCTTTTACGCGCTTAAACTCTACTTTAATTTCTATAGAAATATACTTAAAGCTTAATATTCTATAGTAAGTATATACTAACTTTTTACTATTCTAAACTAAAGTAAAAGTAGCAACGCGTTTTAATAACTACATAGAAAGAGATAATTAGTATAAAGTATAGACGTAAATAATATTCTTAATAGATACGTCTTTTAATAGCGTAGTAGTACGTATAGTATATTTATACTTAGCTAAGGTAAAACTATCTAGTAGCTTTCTCTTACTTTAGAGAGGCTCTACTATACCTACAGCTCTAGTTCTAGACGCTATATCTATTTAGTTATAGTAGACTAGAATATTAGTAAATATTACTAGCGTAGAGCTTTATTACTTATAAGATAATTATAGATATATAATAATAGAAAAAGATATAGTAGATATAATATAGAAAGAAACTAGAATAAGAGATACGTTACTATAACTAAGTTTAGCTCTCTATATAATAGTATATAACGCTAATATTAGAGATTACACTAAACGTGTTTAAACTTAGTATAACGCAAAACTATTATATTTACTTATACTTTAAAAATAATATATCTTTACTTAAATACCTCTTCTCTACTATATCTCTAGGCTTTATAGTACCTACTAGACGCTACCTAACCTAAATATACCTATAACTATTATTTAGATTATAAGACTAGAGTAGAAACTATAGACTTTTTAAGTTATTATAAATATAGTTCTATTTCTCTATATCTTTAAACGTAAACTATTCTAATAGTAGAAAGTATCTCTTTATTAGTATTATTATTATATTCTTAATTATATCTAATAGTAGTACTACGTATTTATTGCACGTAATAACAAGATTATACTACTCTAGAAATATTACCTTCTATAGACTCTTAATTTAACTATTCTTAACTCTCTCTAGTAATAGCGTAAAAGCGCTAACTCTAAATAATATCTTAAAATAGCTCTACCTTTTTCTATACGTTATAACCTTATTAAACTTTATCTATTCTCTTCTATATGTTTACCTCTCTACGTTCTAACTATATAGTACTTTTAGTAGGTATATTTTTATAAATATTGTAACTCTCTATTCTAGTCTTTCTCTACTACTTTTATTCTAGTGCTCTTTAATAATATATTCTATTTCTAATCTATTTTTATAAAGCTTAGTATATTTAATATAATATTAAATAGTTACGTATAACTTTACACTCTCTATAAGCATTACCTTATTATATTTCTTTTTATATACTCTCTAAGATTATACGTTAAGGCTATAGATAGAAACTATATTATTATACGCTAGTAATATAGTGTTATTACTCTACGTTATAATCTATAGTAGCTCTAGTTCTTTAGCAGCTTACTACTACTAAACTTTTATTAGTACTAACTAGTTTTAGAATACTTTTTTTAAAGTAACACTACGCCTAGCGTAAATTAAATTCTCTACTATAGCTAGACCTATCTTTTCTTACCTTTTTACGTACTCTTAGTACGTAAGCTACTTTCTATTTATTCTAACTTTTATATTAGAGTTATTTAGTAGCTTCTAGATAGAAGCCTAGTACTTCTTCTAGTGCTTTAATTTCTTAACTTAGTGTTTCTCTATTACTTATTTTATACTACTATCTAAGCCTTCTTTTTAGCGTTATTATTTCTTTAGCTAGGTTATTATTTTATCTACTATATTCTTAGCTATCTTTAATATTATATTATCTATAAGAGTAGTGCTATTTATATCTACTTCTATCTTATCTTCTCTAACTTTAGCTTTATTCTAAACTAATATTAAAAGTACTAGTATTACGCCTATAAGTGTAAGTGCGTTATACTTATTAGAAATCTATAATACTAGATTCTTCTACGTAATACGCTTATATATTTATACTATAGTATAGAATAGTAACTAAGATATTAATAACTTCTAAAAAGCGCTACTATTATAAAACTCTAACTAGTAAGTATTAGTATACTCTTTCTTTAGAAATATATTATTTACTATAGCAGTAAATTTATAAATACTATTATTCTAGCTATTTTAGTACTTACTAGATATAGTAATAGGTAGAAGTATAAGTATACTTATAGAAATAGAACATTTGCGTTATATACTAGCGCCTACTAGCCTATAACTCTCTTTTTATATCTAGTAATAATAGAATTATACTAATTATTAACCTATACGTGCTAATTTAGTACTTACGTTAGACTAGTATACGCTATCTTACGCTACTAATTACTAGCATAGCTACTTAATCTAAGTTTTAGACTATAATACTAAAGTTACACTATTTTTAAACGTATAACCTCTATAGTTATAAGGTCTAGAACTACCTATTTACACTTTAACTACTCTAGCTATACGTTTCTATAGCTATGTTAGAGTTAGTAAAACCTTATTTCCTCTTTTTCTAAACGCTAAGACACTATTAGATAAACTTCTACAACGCGTCTTTTTACTATTATAGCATTTTTTTAGTTTACTCTAAATATAACTCTATTTATAGCAACTAGCTTATCTATTCTATATTACTTTACTACTACTTATAGTAGTTACTATATACGCTAATTTATTTACTTATTTACTTTAAAATTAGTATTATAATTAGGCTGCTATTAATGTTATATTAAATTCTAGAAATTTTCTTTAAAAGACTAATCTATTACTATAGAAGCCTAGCACTATTTTTATTTACCTACCTACCTCTAGAACGCTTACTATTAATTAGTTATTATACTTATATTTATACTATACTCTCTCTTATTACGCCTCTTTCTCTACTATTACTATAGAATTACTAGAGATCTTCTACTATTATAAGAAATAGAATATTCTTATCTATAAAACCTATAAAATTACTATTCTACTAAATAAGTTAGTAGTTTACCTTAGTATGTACTAGAGTCTAGTAGTAGATAAACGTTGCACTATTATTAACTATCTAGCTTCTATTATTCTATCTTTATACTAACGTTACTCTAATTTTATTCTTCTACCTATTCTAATTAAACCTATTAAGTTTATCTTTATAGTAGATAGATTAATATATACTATAATAGAAGATATCTTTTCTAGAATATACTAGTATATTACTATAAAAGACACTACGCAGAAACACTTACAAACTTATATCTATACCTACTATTACGCCTTTACTAACGTAGATATAGCTAAATTATATAGCTCTAGTGTAATAGCTTTTTTCTTAAACTATACTACTACTATATCTTACTAGCGTCTATTTAACTATATAGCGTTTAGTACTACTACTACGTTCTTCTTTAAGGTTATCTAGCTACGTTCTACTACTATAGTACTTAGTAATAACGCTTTTAAAGCTATACTAGCTAGTACTAAGAAGTGTAAATTAGAAGAGTTTACTAGTATTTATAATATTCTTTCTAAAGAGAGTAACTAGCGTTATAATATAAGCTTATAGCTTATCTATATAAATTTTACTACTTATATAAGTAGTAAATTTAGTGTAGAGCTTCTTAAGCTTATAGCGCTACTTTTTAAGAAGATAGAGCCTCTTAAGTAGTTTCTAGCAAACTACGTCTTAAGTATAGTATAAATATAGATAGCTACTTATAACTACTTCTCTTACTATATCTAGGCTATAGTTATACATAAGAAAGAATTCTATAGTTAGTTTACATAGCTTTTATAGTTATATATATATAACTCTATTTTATATACTAGCTTTTTTTAAGCTATTATTCTTTACGTATAGCGCTTATAGTACTAACTACCTAGCTACCTTCTCTACTTCTAGCTTACTCTCTAATAGCTTATAGCTTTCTAAGCTTTTAAGAACTATATTATCTTCTTCTATATACTCTATCTACTTATTAATACTAGCTCTAACTAGATAATACTTACTATAATAAAAGTTCTTCTCTATAATCTATAGCTCTTATTACTACGCTAAAAAAGTACTCTAGATAAAAAGAAACTTTTACTACTTATGCTTTTTACTATTCTAGGCGTTACACTAAATAGATATAAGTAGGCCTAGTTTTATACTACTAATCTATTAGCTATAAAGAAATTTACACGTCTAGCTTTTATTTACTAGCTATAGTTAGACTTTAAGTCTACTACTACTTCTAATAATAATAATATTAATAAAAAAAAGTCTACTAGCGTATTAACTATAGAAGAATTAGATACGCTATAGAGCTACACTAATAATAAAGTAGAAGCTACGCTTCTAAAGTAAAGTTATTTATAGTTAATAGTTAATTATATAATACTAATATAGTAGATTATCTTAATAGTAAAGTATATAAGCTGCCTCTAGTACGCTAACTATATAGATAGATTTATAACGTAGTCTAGTAACTAGCTTATCTACTATAAATTTACGTTAAGTATATTAAATTTCTAAAATATAATCTACTATCTCTAGGCTTAGATTAAGAAATAACTATGTAATCTTTACTACGTTAATACGCTTAATAAACTTCTTTCTATTACATATACTACTCTTAGTAGTATAGAGTCTATATTATAATATAATAACTTATAGTTAGTATTTAATAAGTCTAATAATAACTACTTTATCTAGCTTAGAGAATAGATTATACGTTGCGTGCAAACGCTAGCTGCTAATAAGAAAGTAGCTACCTAATAGTATTTCTCTCTTAACTCTACCTTCTATAACTCTAACTTTATTTATTATATTAGAAACTATATCTAGTGCCTAAACAAAGATATAGTAGCATTAGCATATCTAATCTTAGGCGCGCTTACTTATAGCACTAAGTTAATAAGTTACTATATATAGAACACTATAGGTAGTAAAATATATAATATTTTCTTTCTTAATAGGTTAGTGTTACTAGCGCTATAGTACTATAAGAGTTTTAATTATAATAAGACTTTAAAACCTATTTACTAATTTCTACTATAACCTATAGGTAATATCTTTATCTATTATATATAAATAGTATTATCTTTCTATAGGCGTTTATAGTATAATTTTCTAGTATATTATTTACGTAATCTCTTTATAATAAGTTCTATACTTTTTCTATTCTATACTAGTATAGTATAAGAGACAGCTAATTACCTTAGTAATAGACTTTACCTTATTACTAAGAAAGCGTTAGGCGTTAGAATTAAGCTTTACGCTATATAGTACATCTATATTACTATTAGGCGTAAGATTAACTATAAGAATATAGCTCTTTACATTATATTAGTAGTAGAGGTCTAGAATATATTTTAGAAAGAAAAGGCTAATATATTAGAAAAGTAAGCTAGCTATAGAGTATAGATTAGAACGTTTATATATACGCAAGAAGTAGGTAGAATTTTTATAGTATAGTATAAATATAACCTAAAGACAAGTACCTAGTACTATACGTTTCTTAGATTTATACTTATTAAGGTTTTAGTGTATAATAATAGTAGTAACAGCGTAAGCTAGTTTAATAACCTAGCTACTACTACGCTAGAAAAGACGTTATTAGGCTATTACACTAATTTCTACTATAGTATTAAGTATAAGTTTAATACTATCTACTTACCTAAACTTTTTATTTATATCTATAGCGTAGCTACGTAGTTTTATAGATTATAAAAGAAGGTTTTACTTAAGGTTATTTAGAGTAAGTTAGCTACTATAGCCTACGTAGCTACTACTAGTAGTAGTAAGAGCCTAGTGTTTAAGCTCTTTATAAAGCTTCTAGAGTATAGTATAATATTACTTATAGTGCTACTTATAGCGCTAAAAGCTAATCTAGTAGACTATCTTTATAGTCTTAGTATATACTTTATTTTATAAAACACTAGTAATAATATAGATAAGACTACTAACATTATTATTACTATACCTAAATAGGTTATAACTTTATTCTTACTAAAGGCCTTTCTTTAACGCTAATAGTCTATCTAACGCTTCTTACGTATTATTATTAATAAAGTCTACTATATATTATAAGTAGACTTTATCTTTTACCTCTATATCTAGGCTCTAGGCTACCTAACTACTTATAGTATACTATTAACTTTTTTTATAGCTACTCTATCTTCTAATAATAAAGATAAGATTTAGTGCAAATTATACTTTAATCTATCTTCTATTTACGTATTTTAAGAATTAACTAACTACTCTAATCTAGCCTATTATATATACTATATAAATATGCTGCTTACTAGTAATAAGGCTATCTAAAAGCATATTACTACAAACGTTAATATTAATAAAGGCTTATAAAGCATTATCTACGTAACTAATTACTCTAGCGTTATAGTAATAAGTACTAGACTCTAGTATTTAGGCATCTATAGTAGTATAATATTATTAGAGTAGAAGAGTATAATATAACGCTTTCTTGCTAGAGACAGCTGCCTTCTTATTACTAATACTACCTATAGATATAATATTTATAATCTATCTATAGTATCTATCTATATTTATAGGTACCTAGATAATTCTTATAATACTATCTAGTAGTTAGAATAGTGTAGCTGCGCTAGCTAGGCTGCATTAGCTATTATTATACTAGCTTCTAGTTTTTACTTCTTTCTCTACTACGCGTTTCTACGTAATTAGCGTTAGATAGCTATACTTACGTTATCTATAGAATAGATAGTTATACGCTATTATTATAACATTATTCTTAAGTATACTAATAGCATAGTTTAAGGTAGCTTAGTATATAGCCTAAATAAGTAAAAATATAACGTCTACTTATAGTACTTATACCTAAATAATATTATATTTAATGCAACGTTAGCTATTATAATATTACTATAGTTAAGAATAGTGTTATCTCTCTTTCTTTACACTTCTACCTCTAAGGTAATATCTATTATATCTTTACTTTCTACTCTACCTATATTAGTGTTTTATAAAATACTTTACTAGATATAAGCTACGCTTTTAACACTATCTTCTACTATTATCTAGACTAGTTTACTAATACTTCTTTATAGTAGCTCTAGTATACTATCTATAAATAAGTAATAATAATAGCTAGATAATATAGTTACTAGTATAGTAGCCTTTACCTACGCAGCTAGGTCTATATACTACGTATATATTTCTACTACTATAGTCTACTAGTAGACTTATTATATAGCCTACTTTGTCTAGAGCTTACCTTAGAATTATATAGCTAGTAATTCTATAGCGTTAAGTAACTATAGCAGAATTTAGTAATAAGTAAAAGAGTTTAAAAAAGATTAACTTAGTTAGACTAACTCTAGTAGGTATTACTTCTATTACTAAATACCTTTCTAATATTATAAGTAATAAGTAAAAGTAGTTACTATAAGTTAGAACGCTAAGGTATAATAGTCTCTAGGCTATAACTTTTGTTATACTTATATAAACGTTATTACGCTTATATTTATCTTTCTCTAGACTTATAATAGACATTTTACTAAAGTATAGTATAAGCGTATAGAGGTAGTTAACCTCTATAGTAGGCTAGACGTATATCTCTAGCCTAAATTCTAGATAAGATACTTTTTGCGCGTGCAGAAAATAGACTAAAATTACTATATTTACTAACTATACGTAGACTAGCTATACTTTATAGAAAAGTATTTTCTTAAAAGCTACGTAGATAAGTTATAAAACTCTATAGGTAATTTTAATTTAGATAAGTAAGCGCCTAATAACTCTACGCCTATTCTACGCCTATTCTATATATATAGCTCTATAATCTAGATCTTACTATAAGAAAAGAGTATAAGATAGAAAAGTAGTAAGCGTAATACTATCTTATATTATTTTAGTTTACTTTAGTAAAGAAGAATTCTATCTATAGAAAAACGTTTAGGTAGATATACTTATAGGCAACGCGCTGTAAGGTTATAACTTCTTATACTTTACTATTTAGATTAACTCTTTAGTAATTATTAGTTATATTCTTAATCTTTTATTACTATATTTATTATATAAATTTTTTAATTTAGCGCTTTACTACTATAGCTATGTCTTATCTTTAGATAATCTATTATTTAGATTACTTCTTTATAAAGCTATAGCTATAACTACTTTATACACTATCTTCTTATTACTAATTAGATTACGCCTTTTATAGGTAATACTTGCAGCTTTAGCACTAACTATTTTACTTCTACCTCTTAGATTAACTCTTTATAGATAGATAGTTACTTACGTATCTTACTTATTTTATTTTTAGTCTATAGATTACCTACTTCTTAGAGCTAGATTTTATTACTATAAAGCTATATATTCTTTACCTAATATATAAACTTATACGCGTTTTATTACCTAGTCTAATATTATTCTATTAACATAGTTTTTCTTTTCTAACTATAATAGAATCTTAAGGTAATAGAACTTTACTCTTTACTACTCTCTAAGTAGTAGGCGCGCTTTCTATAGCTAAGGCGTTTATATTATCTTTTACTTTAACTCTTACTATAAGCTAATAAGATAGTATATAGCGTATAAGGCTGTTTAACGTCTTAACCTTGCCTTTTACTTTTACTTTAACTTTTCTTATTAGTGTCTTACTTATCTAGCTAGTGTAGCGTTATATCTAAAGAATATTATTTACTTCTATTAGTCTATTCTTCTATCTTCTACTCTTTTTTAACTAATCTTATTATTAGTCTATTAGTTATCTTTACTATCTACTCTATCTATTTAACTACTAGTTTTGTAGAAGCTTAAGATAAAGTTTACTTACTAATTTTATTAATAGCGCTACTATCTATACCTAGTAATAATAACTCTACTACACTAACTAGTAGTTAACTATAGAACAGGTCTTTAAAGCGTAGCTTCTCTACTACTATTATTATAAAGCAGCTTACTAAGAAGCGCTATAGATAGTGTAATATTAAGTATAAGAACTAGCTAATAGAATCTAGTGCTTCTTCTTAACGCTAGCTTCTTAAACTATTATAGACTAGTAAGAAGCTTTCTAATACTATAGATATACTATAGAATAAGCTAGAGCTCTTTTTTAGTATTACTACAGTGTCTCTTATAGGCGCTATATACTATAATAACGCTATCTAACGCTTACTTAATTATATCTTAAAAACTCTTACTAAAATAGATTTAACTCTAGCGTAGAACTTACTCTATTAGACTAAGGTAGTATCTTAAGTTAATATAATAGCTAATATCTTCTTTAACTAGGCTTAACTTTCTTACTATACTAACCTAAGAAAGTAGAATAAGCTAAACGTACCTTAATGCCTTACCTATATTATTCTTAGTTTTACTAAGCTACTATTTAAGAATAACTAGGCGCTACTAGAATATATAAATATCTTTTCTAAGCTTTAGAATTAACGTTTATAGTAGGTTATTAAGATATTTAAGTAGAATTCTAACCTAATAAAAGTAAGCTTTAGCGTAGAAAACTCTACTCTATATCTATACTAGTTTATTACTAATCTATCTAGTAGCTATAGTAAACTAAAAAGCTATAATATTTGCTATATTAATAATACTAATAATAGTAATGTATCTAGTTAGAATAGTGTTATCTAGTTATTAGAAGTTAAGGCTAAATCTCTTACTATAGAAAATATTAATACTCTAACTACCTGTAATAAAGCGTTCTATTATTGCTAAAAGTATAAAAATTCTAACTCTACCTATTTTCTAGACCTATCTTATCTCTCTAACTTACTAGATAATAAATATAATCTTTTTATACTATAGATTAATAAGAATACTCTTTAAGTTATAAAGTTAGCTTATATTAAAGCTTTAAGTAATAAGCTATTTAAAGTTAATTAGGTAGATAGTAATCTTACTACTCTATCTATAACACTAGAGAATAAATAGTAAACTATTCTATATATTCTAAAAAGCGCTTCTATTACTTCTCTAATAACTTCTAATATTCTTACTACTTAACTAGCTCTAAGTAACCTAGCTATAGATAGTAACTATTTCTTTACTTTAGAGAACAGCTATCTTAGTAAAGAGCTTAAGCTTAAGTAGGCTAAAGTAAAACGTAATAAGTAGTATAAGTAGCTATAGTAAGCATTATATATTAACTTTAGCTAGATAGATAGGCGTAACTACGTTTTCTTTCTTAGTAAGTTAATTTAGCGTCTTAGCGCAACTTTATTATTCTATATCTAAAGTATTTAGTTAGAAGTTATAGCATATCTAGGCGTAGTTAGTACTAATAAAGCTACTAGTTTTAATGCTAGTAATCTTACTTAGCGCGCTAATAAGGCCGCTCTTAACTAGGTAATAGATAACTTCTTATACTAACTATTTACTAAGCTAGTAACTAGTAGATACTAAAAGGCTTTAAGCATACTCTATATTAAGCGTTAGTCTAAACTACGTCTTTCTAGCTAAAAGAGACTATATTTACTATAGGCGTAGACTACTACTACTATAAGCATCTTAGGCTAAAGCGCTATAGCTACTAGTGTTTATTAAAAAGAATAGAAGTAGACGCTAGCTATACTACAGTAATAGTAGCGTAATAAGTACTATAAGTATTATATCTATAGTACCTACCTTTATAATCTTATAGGCCTAAGTAAAACTATCTCTTTTATTACTTTATATATAGCGTACCTAAACTTCTAGAAATACTATATTAATTAGGTAATACTTTAACTCTTATAGGTATAAATAGAAGCTAAGATCTAAGTAGCTATTAATAAATTAAATATAATTTATAACCTAGAGCTTTTATAACTCTACCTTATTCTTACTATACTCTATCTTATCTAATAGACTACTAGAGCTGTAGCTAACTTTTTAGAACTACTTAAAGTCTTTATCTATAGTACTTCTAAGCGTAATAAAACTATAAAACTAAAGCCTAATCTATAGCTATTTAGCACTACTAAGAACTATCTTATACGTAGTAAAGACATACTTATAGAAAATAATAAATTAAGTATATACACTATTATTATATACTTCTATAATACCTAGACTACTTATTATAAACTCTACGCTATAAACCTTTTTTTTAAGATACGCTAATTATTAAATAAGATGCGTAGTAAGTAGAGCTAAAAACTTCTAAATATAAATAGCTAGACACGTAAGTTAAAGGCGTCTAATATTCTATAAAACGTTCTATCTACTAAGTAGCTAGGCTTTATATATAATATATTTAGTTAGGTTATTCTAGATAAAGTATATATTATTAAGTATATAATAACTATAGCCTATAGTGCTATTAGTTAGCTTAATACTCTATAGTATATTCTTATAATAGTAATACCTATTCTATAAGTAATTATAGATTTCTCTAGCCTACTCTTACTAATAGAATATTGTATAGACGTAGACACTATAAGAGAGTATATTAGTAATAGTAGTAATATGCTATTAGATAACTTATATCTTAAGAATATAGTAGTAGACTATAAGCTATATTATTTAATAAAAGTTACCTTTAACTAGTTTATTATAAATAACACCTTAGCTAGTAAGAATAGCTTTATAGTAAAGTAGATTTAAACTAAACTTATAATCTACTATAACTTCTAGTTAAAAATAGAAATTAACTACTTTTGCAACACGCATACACTTACTAACTCTATACCTAATACTTATCTTATATAACTTACTTACGCAAAGAATAAGTTCTAGAAAAATATAGTAGCGCGCTTTATACTATTCTAGTTAGAGTAGCTTCTTATATATAATAAGAAGAAAAAGCATAGCTAGCCTAAGAAGCTATAAATTAATAGTGTAAGCGTATATATACTAAATCTATTATCTATATCTTATCTATTTAAGTATATGTCTAGCTTATATAAGGTAGCTAGTAGCAAGAATAGTGCGCTTACGCACTTATTTAGTCTCTATAAATAGAGAAAGTATACTAAGATTCTTTATATAATATTAAAAGAAGCGTAGAACGTAAGTAATATATTATTTCTAGACACTAGCTAACCTCTTATTAAGAGTCTTTATAAGAAAAGTAATATTAACTATCTAAATATAGCTACTAAGGTAGCCTTTAATATAGCTAATATCTAAGCCTATTTATTAACGCGCATCTAAACTATACTAGGTACTATAGCTAACTAGGTTATTAGAGAAAGTAATAAAGTGCTTATATTTGCTTATAATCTACTAGAGCAGATACTAATTACATATATTCTCTGCTACTATAGTATTTATTTAGAAGTACTTCTAGCTACTAAATATAAAGCTAAATAATAAATATTACTTTTTAATTAGTTTAATAATAAGCTTTTCTATTAGAACGCTATTATTAACCTATAATACGTAGAATAGAAAGTAGAGGTTTTAATTCTTTTCTATAATATAAATTTAGAGCTTAACCTATAGAAGTACTATTACTATATACTTACCTTCTAATCTACGCTCTACTACTTAGTATAGCTCTAGGCTATAGGCTATATTATCTACTTAGGCTAAAAATAAGTCTATACTATTATTACGCTCTTTATAGAAAGAACCTAGAATAAAAAGATAAAGTATACTTTATTAACTAATACTCTTTCTACACTTACTACGCTTATATTATCTATTACGTAAGATACTAATAACTAGAGTAATAGTGTTAAGATAAGTAATACTACTTTAAACTACTTTATACTATATAAAAGCGTGCTATAGAATAATTATAATAAAGTAGCTCTTACTACTACTTATAAGAGCTAGCTTCTAGATCTAAATAAAGCGTTAAAACTACTATTTAGCTACACTACTAGTAGTTATATTAAAGTTACCTAAGGCAAGAGTAGTAGAGTTATAGACTCTAGCTAGCCTACTACTAAAACTATTATTATGCGCTATAGGCTTTCTTTTTCTTCTAATTCTAACCTAAAGATTTTATACGCTATATACATATACGCTAATAATAAGCTTACTACTCTAAAGTAGTAGAAGTAAAAGTAACGTAAGAAGAATACCTAAGTAAGAGAGTACAACTATAAAGATAGTAAGATAAAGAATTCTCTAGTTCTTACTTTCTACTAGCGCGTAGTAGCTAACAAAAAGTGCAGAAAAAACTAATCTTATCTTTACTCTCTATAGTTAGTAGTAGAGCGCGTTATAAACTATCTAAGTAAGTATATTATAAAAGCTATTAATAAGTAAAAGCGCTTATTCTAGTAGAATGTAAAGAAACTACTAGGTAATATTAATATAGACGCCTTAATAACTATAGCCTTCTTCTTAATCTATAATACTATTCTCTAGAGTAGTTATTCTATATAGCATAAGTTCTAGAACTTTATCTAATATATAGATTTAGATAAAGATAATAATATATTTTTTTTAAAAAAGAACTAGAAAAGGTACTAACTTAACTAATTCTACTACAGCAAGATTATGCGCCTATTAGATCTAACACTAGCTATCTTTACTAAGTATACTACCTTAGATAACTTTAAAGTAATAGAAAATAAAATTAAAGCTTTTATATAGAGTTAGAACTTTATAAAGAATATAGATAGTAAGAACGCTAACTAAGAGTATAATGTAGAGTGTAAGCTAATTATAAAAAGTAGGTATATATAGTATAGTAATAACTAGTTCTTAGATATAGAGCGCTTTATTACTACTAGCCTAGAAGAGAATAAAATAGATACGTTATCTAATAAGAAGTCTATAGAATAGAGTTCTTTTATTAGCGTATTAGATATATAAGAGAAGCACGCTATATCTAGAAGTAGAATAATAAGTAAGAGTAGTTTATACTCTTAGTTATAGTAAATAGAGTTCTATATCTAGATAGCTAGTGTATATAGCGTTCTGTCTTATATCTAGCAGCGTAGCGTAGCTAGCTAAGTATCTATCTTATAACTATTATAAAAAAGTTACTATACGCCTTTATTCTATAGTAATACTATAGAATACTTATATCTACTTACTTAATTACTTATAAGATTGCTTTATATACCTTATAGTCTATATAAATAGGTATCTACTCTTTTACTATAGTTATATAATATGTATAGAGTCTCTAGTAGAACTAGAGTAGTAGCGCCTCTTTTACCTAGTTTTATTAAATTACGTAAACCTAATAAAGAATAGCTTACTTTATATTAGTGCTAGTTTTCTATCTTATATTCTTTCTTATCTTTTATCTCTTTTCTTTTTTTTTTCTTACTACGCTTATTACTATAGCTTTGCGTTTAGTTAAGTTATTTAGCCTAAATAGGCTTCTTATTAACTATAGCGCACACTACTATAAGTAAACTACTATTCTATTTAAGTATATATATTAGGTATACTATAGCTTTAGGCGTCTTACTAACCTCTTTCTAGGTAAGCCTAGTATAGTAGAAATTATATAGCAAAATTACGCTATAGATACTTTTAGTGTAAGTAAAATACTTTTATTATCTTAGCACTACTAATACAAAGTTAGTATTATACTATTTCTACTATTAAAGTAAGTATTAATTACTAGAAAGTTAGCTAAAGTAGTGCTATTATTATAGCAGGCCTTTTAGTAGCTATAGTAGAAGTTTATTAGAACTTTTTTACTAATCTTATTATTAGTAATAGTAACCTCTAGCTAGATTAGTACGCTAAATAGGTGTAAACTAGCCTTATAGAATTACACTAGTAGTATATCTCTAAGAGTAATATAGGTTTTACTAGCTCTATTAATCTAGATAAGCTTAACCTAGAACTTCTTATAGTTATCTAATACTATATACCTAGAGAAGAACTACTAGCTATAGAAGAAAACGCTAGCTAGGTTTTGTATTTGCGTGCTACTATACTACTACTCTATACTATAGAAGAGATTTACTTAGTAATTTATATATACACTTTTATAATTACTTACGCTACTATTACTAGCTTTCTCTAATATATACTTAATATTATTCTAGATATAGCGCTAAACTACCTAAGTGCTTATATTATTAAAGTAATTATCTATAAAGAACTTAAGATTTAACTATAGCTTTCTATTATACTTAACTACTAAACTAAGTATAGAACTAAGGCCTTAAGAAAGTAACGTATAGAGTATTAGATAATTTAGAATAAAGGTAACGCGTTAGTAGTTAAAGAATATATATCTATTTATTAGCTTAGAGCTATAATAGTAAAGCTTAAGTTACGCTTTACCTTAGTGTTTAAGTAGGTCTAAGCCTAGATTATACTATAGCGCTATTACATAATAATATAAGATATCTAGTAAAATAGAATAGTAGCGCTAGATTAGCTAGTAAGATAGATAGCTTTATACGTTTTTTATAGCAAATCTAGTAGGTAGTATTTCTACTAGTAGGTATAGAGACTAAATAATAGTATTCTACCTTTTCTTTAAGCTTTACGTAGCCTATCTAACTATAAACTAACTATAGAAGCTATGTATCTACTACCTATTCTATATTATATTAGTATCTACTACTAACTAAACTAAGTAGATTTAACTCTATTATACTTAATATCTATAAAATATAACTACGTTATAGAGTGCGTATCTAGGCTTTTATACGCTGTACTATAAAGCAAATCTATATAATAGATTAAGCTTTAGTTCTTATTTTAATATAATTCTTCTATAGTCTAGGTACTTTATAAATAGCCTTATAGATTAGATTCTTATCTTATAAGGCCTGCCTTCTTTCTCTTACTATAATATAACTTACGTAAATAGAAGCTAATATTATCTAGCGTAAATTTAGAGAGGTATATATAGCTTTTTCTATAAGTTTATTTTAAGTTAAATTATTCTATAGATTAGATTACGCCTTAGTAGTATTTTTATAGTATATCTATACTTTAGTAGTATTACTTATTACGTTAGATACAACACTATTATATAAGTACAGCCTTTTAGCGTTTATAAAACTATAGTAGCTTTTTTATCTTTTATTAAAATAGTAATAATATACGTTACTATAACTTTACTACGTTTTAAGGTCTTTCTCTTAGCTTAAGTAAAGGTAAAGTTATTTATACTTTATAAAGATAACTACGCTAGTAAATCTACTAGTAAAAAGAATATTTCTTCTCTTATCTTCTTTAATTAAACTTTTCTTTCTATTCTTACCTACGCCTTTAATAGTAGAACTCTCTAGATAGTATACTATATATACTCTTTTCTTTAGCGCATACTATCTTTCTTATTATAACTTTATCTAATCTATCTAATAGCTCTATTCTCTTAGTTTACTAAAGTAACTATCTTTAGCGCTACTTCTAGGTAAACCCCTCTATTAGCTCTACTATCTCTACTTACTTTATATATAGTTAACTACGCTTTTCTATTATAGCCTCTAAGACTAGCACAGCCTATATAGAAGCTAGAAATATAAACTACCTTAGTAGAACTATTATAAAAAAACTTCTAGACGCTATTATATAGAATTCTAAGAAGACTAGCCTATATAAGTTTATTATTACTATCTATATATTACTAGTCTTATTACTACTATTTTAGGTGCTATACTAACGTTACTACGTAGTTATTTAGAAGCATTTTAGCTCTAAAGACTAGTTTAACTTTCTCTAATAACTAAGTAGTAGAATTCTATTAACCTTTAGTAAGGTAAACGTAAAGTAGTAGAAGATATTTCTTAGAGTTATAGCGTCTTAGTTTACTACTTTTATAAACTACGCTAAGTCTATATAGTAGCTACTAGGTTTATATTAAATACGTTCTAATAGATTAATTTCTTACTAACTATTAGCCTAGAGAAGCTTCTCTAGAGAGAGTTATTTAGTATTTTAGTAGTAGTATAATAGGTAGAGCTATACCTAACTAGAGCGTAGGTTCTATAGTTAACCTTAGTTAGATAGTAGATTATCTATATAGTAGATAAAGTATAAAATATAAATATATAACTTTTACTCTTAGATAATAAAGTAGTGCTATAAAACTTATTACTATAGCTTTATTTTCTTACTTATAACTATATACTAAGCTAAGCACTACTAGCGTACACTATAACTTACCTATCTTTCTTCTCTTTTATTTATTTTTCTTTTTTTTCTTTCTACTATTTTCTTTTTCTATTAATATCTTTCTATTAGTTATTTAGAATAGCTTTACTTACTCTAATAACTCTACTACGTTCTATATTCTACTCTCTAAGTCTAGCTCTACTTTCTATCTTAGACGCTAGTAAGCCTAAGTTCTAATATATATGTAGTATTAGCTAGATTAATATATATATAGCTATTATAAAACTAACCTAAGTTTATACTAATAGAGAACTCTTCTTTTACTCTAACGCTCTACGTCTCTAGTTATAGGCGTTAGATTACTATAACTCTAATAGTAATATTAAAAAGAACTTATTCTACTAACTTTTAGTTTATATGTTTATAACTCTTTACTCTTAGAGTAAAATAACTACTAACGCGTATTAATATAGATATAAACTCTCTAGTACCTTCTATTATATTACCTATATCTATTACTAGCTACTATAACTTTAGTTTATCTCTACTACTATCTAACTCTAATAATAACGTTACTTTTATTAAGACTATTATCTACTAGTAACCTAAGCTAAGATCTATATATAAGAAGCTAGTCTCTATTATTCTATTTATAGAGGCTATTATAGAGAAGCTAGAAGTTATAACTAAGAAGAAGAATAGTAATACGTAGGTCTAGAGATAAGATTAGCCTACTACCTAAAGAACCTTATAGCGTATATATAGTCTACACTATTTTCTATTATATTTTCTATCTAGATCTAATAGAAACCTTTATATAGAGATAGAAATAAACTACTTTACTTTTCTTTCTATTAAAATATAACTTTTCTTTACTCTTTTCTTTAATGTTTCTTACTTTTTCTTTTAATATCTCTTTACTATTTCTCTTACTATCTCTTTACTCTTTCTCTTAATATTCTTTCTATATACTTTTATCTAAGCGCTAAGCCTATTAGCGTACCTAGCGCTACGCTCTTAATATAAATCTATCTAGAAGTTTTATTTTTTACCTTCTCTTTACTAGCACTTAGCGTAGTATTAGACTTATTATATTAGATACCTATAAAGACGCTGTTTCTAGTAAACTCTTATTTTCTACTACTATTATTTTACTAAAACTCTAAGTTACCTACTAATACTCTAATAGAACTAGGCTATATAGCTACTCTCTATATCTATATAAAAGTTACGTTTTAGCTACGTCTTTTCTATAATTTTAATAAAAGTAAAGCGTTTATTTAAGTAGCTTACTACACTATAGGTTTTAACTATTAGCTTAGTAACCTTTAAGACCTAATAACTTAGTAATACGCTAAAAATTGCGCTAATTATCTAGCTATACAGCGTATAGTTTAGAAATAATAATATATAGTTATAGGTAAAGTAACCTACTATATTATTAATAGTATATAACCTTATTAGTAATAAGCCTAATATTATACTTATAACTCTTATTAGAAGCTATAACTAGCAATATAGCTGTAGTCTCTAGCCTAGAAATACTCTAGCTAAGCGTGTTTCTCTTGCTCTTTAAGGCTAAATACTTTATTCTAGTATATCTAAAAAACGTAAACTTCTAGTACTATTCTTTAGCCTATATTAACTATAGCTTATACTATATCTAGGTTACGTAGAAAGTAGTAGAGTAGGCTTATTAGTTAGGCAAGTTTATTCTTTTTTTCTATCTAGTTCTACCTACGCTCTAAAGCTACTTTATAGTACTATATATTTCTACTTCTACACCTACTCTACTACTTATTAATCTAAGTAATATTATTAAAGTTACGCTAATAACGTTCTTAGACTATTACTATAGGCCTTTTTACGTCTACTATCTTACTATATAAAACTATAATGCGCTCTAGAGCTATAAAGTAAGTAAGAAAATAAAGGTATATATAGTAGTAGAAGAAACTAAAAAGTAGAAAGAAGTAGAGCTAGTAGATCTATTTTATAATTTAGTTATATTAGCTAAAGTATATTTAAACTTATAATTTATGCGTAGATAAAATAGAGGTTAACTCTAGTTAGAGATAGAGAGATGTTAGAATGTATCTTCTAGCAGAAATAGGTATAGTTAGAATAGAACTTCTAGGCGTCTAGAGATAGTAATCTATAAATCTCTCTACGTACTATATATCTATATTTTTATTACTAAGACTCTTATAAACGCTAGTAAACTACCTTATATCTACTTTATACGCCTTATTATCTTACTTTTTTCTATTCTCTCTCTTCTTTTAGTTTTTATACTCTAAGCTAACACTAGCGTAAATTTCTAGTATAATAGATATAACTACGCTCTATATATCTAAAGTAAGTAGAGCTAGTTAAAATAAAGCTATATACTTACTTTTTTATAAAAGTTTACTCTAGAACTACTTCTAAATAAGCTAGTTCTTTCTATCTTAGGTCTCTATATAGAGATACGCTGCCTTAGCCTAAACCTAGAGTATACTAATCTTTATACTAACTACACTATTATACCTATTTCTATTCTCTTAGTATTACGTAGTTTATACGTACTTACTTTATCTACGTTTAATTTAGAGATAGCTACCTAGAAGAAGTTAGATATGCTAATAGCTACTCTTTATATATACTATACTAGAACCTTAGCTAGTTATAATAATAATATATATATTAACTTTCTTATTACTTTAGTTACATAGAGTTACTAAAGGTATTTGCTTAAAGGCTACGCCTACTATACTATCTAGCGTTCTAAAGTACTTTTGTAGCTACGTGCTTACTAGATAGATACGCCTTACTTAGAATAACTACGTAACTTTTCTATAGAAGCTAGCTATTATTAGGCCTTAGTAATACTTAGTAACTTCTATAAGAATTACGTAGAGTATAGCGTTATAGAGTAATAGCTTATTAACGCAGCTTATCTAGATAGTATAAATAAATATAAGCGTAGAAGCTATTAGAACCTATATTTACTAGTGCTAATAGCTATAGTAAATAGCTATCTCTATTATAAACTTATAGATTAGTATAAAGCGTAAGGCGCCTTTATAACTAAGGTAGTAGTTTAGCTTTAACACTTCTATAACGCTATACGCTAGCGTTTACACTACTATTCTATTCTTTACGTTTACGTAGAACTATTATATATACTATTTTACCTAAACGCTATATTTAATCTCTTTTAGTAGATCTACAAAATATTTAATAGTATTAACTATACTTTTTACTATAGTTTTACTAACCTATATATAGCTATTACGTTTATAGTGTACCTAGAGAATAGCGCTAAGCTCTATAACGCTGTAGTAGATTCTATAGAGTACTTCTAGTTAGATAAGACTATAGTTACTATAGTTATAAATACTAACGTGCTGCGCTATAATTAACTATATAAGCGCTTACTATAGGTTATTAGCTATATAGATATAGAGAGTAATAAGAAATTTCTAGGTAGTAATAATAGTTCTTTTAGCTAGAGATTTATCTTTAATAGTAATATAGAGTTTAAGGTAGATAGTATTAAGATAGAAGCTTCTAAGGCATAGCTAGCTTATAGATACGTATAGTAGTGTAGTTAGTAGTAATAAGATAATATAGGCTAGGTAAGGCGTAGATAGCTATATAGAAGCGCCTAGAAAACTAAAAAAGTAAGGTTAAAGTTCTTAGTAGTAGAATTAGCACGTTTTAGTAAATAGAATCTACTCTCTTTATTATCTATAAAGAATATCTTATATAAGATACTTATTAGGTTTTACTAAGATATACTATATCTACTTACTTATGCCTTAGCGTAGACACTTACTTACTTATTTTCTACACTACTCTAAACAACGCCTTTATCTAGCCTCTTTTATTATATAACTATATTATCTCTACTCTAGTCTCTTATTAAAGTGCTAGATCTTACTAGTAATAGAGAAGACCTATTTATTAATATTATTAATCTTACTATAAATAAGAAGAACGTATATTATTCTACGCACGCGCTTTAGATACACTCTATAGCGTATTATATATTCTTAATATATATTTAGAGTTATACTTAAAACTAGGTCTATTTTAGAGAACTTATAGCGTAGGTAAACCTATAGATTATAGTTCTATTATCTATAATATAGAATAATAACTAGTTATAATATAATATATTTTTCTCTTCTACTAAGTAATTATATATTATAGAGCTAACCTAAGCGCTACGCTTATCTAGTTATGTAGAGAAATACACTACGTTAGTCTATAGCTAGTAACATAACTATAGTAAATACGCGCTTCTCTTTAGCTTAAAGCAGCTTTATATTCTTTTTTCTACTATAAATTTTACGCTATAGAAATAGAGTAAAAGTGCGTCTATTATAAACGCGCTTTTACTTAAGAATATAGTAGCGTAGATTAACCTACTATAGTAGTCTACGTTATATTATAGCGTAGTAACTATACTATTTCTATAGGCTTTACGCTACTTTTTATAATAATAAAGTCTTCTAGCATATATACTTATAGCTCTAGCTAATTATAATAGAACTTATTTCTCTAGTATAGAGTTTATATATTCTATGTAAGTAGCTCTAGCGCTACAGCCTATTAAATAGAAGTAGTTAATTATAGATAGTGCTAGCACGTATTCTATACGTAATTCTACTATAGGCAGCCTCTATAGCCTTACACGTATAATATAAAACCTATAACTTAATAACTTACTTTATCTAGAACTAGATTATAGTACTTTCTTAGTATATTCTCTAATATAGAACTTACTATAGTAACTATATAATATAGCTTATAGCCTTAACTCTATAGCTAATAAAGTCTAAAAAGCGCTAAAGACTTACATTTATATATATTACTCTAGTGTATAGTTTATTTACGTAAGTAAAAGTAGCGTAGCTACTAGTAGCTACTTCTTTTTAAAAAAGCGTAACTAGAATTTCTTCTTCTTTTTATAAGCCTATCTTTACTAACACTAACTCTACACTTTTAGTTTATTAGTATATAAGAAACTAGTATATACTTATAGGTAGCGTGTAAATAGGTTATATTTTACGTAGCTATATATTAGTTCTACTAATACTACTACTATAGCTTAAGGTTATATCTTATATAAGAGCGTATATATTAATAATTATAAGTATAGTGTAATTCTACTTATACCTACAAAAGACCTATACTTTAAGATAGGCTTAGTAATTTTCTCTATAGCTTTATTTAATAGTTTCTTTCTACTACTATTTGTTTTTTCTAGTAACTACTTTAAGAGGTAGAACGTTTCTTAGATATTTACTTAGATATAGGCTATAGCTTAGGTTAATAATAGTTATTACCTTTTTTCTCTTCTACTAAGAAGATATATACCTATAACATATTATAGAAATATAAATAGAAGTAGCTAAAATATCTAATAGAAGCTGTCTCTAACATCTATATAGTCTATTCTTTATATTCTTTATTTTTCTAAATCTTGCGTAATTATATATATAAAAATACTAAAGCTATAGTAAAGTTTACTTATACGTTATAGAGAGAGCGCGCTAGTCTCTCTAGCTATAGTTTTAAGTATTAGAATAGGTAGCGTAGTAGAAAAATACTATTAAAAATATCTTATAGTTAATTCTATAACGTACTAGCGCCTACTACGCTTAGTAGAGCCTAGTATAATATTACCTATATAAACTCTCTAACTACGTATATAACTAATCTAGATAGCTTTATATATATTTTTTATTCTTATCTTTAAAACAAAAAGACTAAAAAAGTATATAGCTTAGATAGTAAGATTCTAAGTCTAAAGATAATAGCTCTATAGCTCTAGGTAAAAAGAAAAACAAAATAAATTAAAACACTAGTACACTAAACGCAATCTATTTATATGTTATAGAACCTAGATATATTTCTAGTACTCTTATTAGCGTCTACTTTATTTTTCTCTATAGCTTCTCTTCTTTAAGATTTAAAAGCTGCTTCTTATATCTTATACTATAAGCTTTTCTAACTATCTAATCTATATCTATAATAGTTCTTTTTAAAATAGAATTACTTTCTTTCTATAAGCTATAGCTATTCTTTTTCTTTCTACTCTACTAAGAAGACACTAAAATATAACCTATTCTAAAATTAAGTTTAAATACTAGTATATATTAAGTAAATATTATTATTACTATTAATATAACTAGCGTATAATTAGAGATATAGTTTAAGAGTACTACGTTTCTTATACACTCTCTAAACATATTTAGTTATTATAGTAACTTTTTTAAGTTAAACCTATATAGTCTTTACTATATATTAACTAGAACCTGTTTTCTTTTAGATCTACTACGTATAGCTTAGGTTTTTAAGAGCGTACTAATTATAAAGATAAGAATAAGTATCTATAGCTATTAGAAAGCTACTATTCTTCTATACGTATAGCTTTTTGCGCAAATTATTTTATTTAACTAAATAAATATATTATAATAGCCTTCTAGAAATTTACACGCGCTACGTAGTTTTTTTATAATAGAAACTTAACCTATTTTAGACCTACACTAAGAGCGTACATTTTTAATCTAACTTATTATTTTTATTACTTTATATTTTTAATCTACTACACGTAGCTAGCTTTTATAAAAAAGTAAGAATAGTAAAAATATAAATAAGTTTATATTACTATTAGAAAGCTAGCGTTCTTTTATACGTATAACTCTTTACGTAAATTATTTTATTTAACTATATAAATACGTTCTAATAGCTATCTAGAAATTAGTACGCGTAGTATAGTTTAGTAAAAAAGTAAGAAGAAGTTATTATAGGCTTAAGCTTTTAAAAATATTAGAAAATAGAATTATACTTAAATATACGTTTAATATCTTAATATTTTTAAATAAATATACTAAACTACGCTTATTACTTAGTTAGTAATAAAAACTATTTATATTATTCTTATTACCTAAAGACTAACGCATACATTATAATAACTACTCTTTAGCTACTTCTTAGAGCTATATAAAATCTACGCTAGTTTTTAGAAATAAACTTATAAGGTAGTAATACTATTTCTTCTAGAAGAATATAAACAAATAGATATAAATCTTTAGAAAGAAAATCTACTTTTATAATAAGAAAATAAAAGAAGTATAGTAAGTTAGTTTATAGCTACTTTATATATATTATAATATTCTAGTAGTGTTTATAATATTTTTTTTACTTTTATAAAAAAGTTACTTAGAACTAGCTAAAAGCGCTATAATAAGTATATAATAGAAGATATAGTTTAAGAATACTATATTATTTCTACGCTCTCTAAATTTATAGTAACTTATTATTAATCTTTTAGATTATATTCTATAATTCTTATACTTTTATTAGTAGAATAAGTCTACTATAAAGTATAAGAAAGTAGAAGTAGAGAATATAAATAAAGAGAGTATATAGTTTTTAGAAGGCTAGTTCTATAACGTATATATATTATTAGAGTTAAGATAATTTTAACCTAAACCTATTACTTCTACTACTTTCTATTCTTTATAAAGAGTATATATTAGGTAAATAGAAAAGATAAAAGAGATAGTACTACCTTAACGCGTAAAGATATAGCTAGAAGAAGCTAGCACTACTATATATATATGCCTTTATAGTCTAGACCTTTTAGTGCTTCTATATTATTATATTATAAAACAGCACTATAAATCTTTTTCTGCAAAAGCTTCTATAGGCTATCTTTACTATTTCTAACTTAAAATAAGTAATAAGATACTTATAGTATACTCTTTTCTAAAAGAAGAACTAAGATTATTATATATTAGTTATTTTTCTAAAACTAACTTAAAGAGATTTATATAGATTAGGTAGGTAGTATCTAAAGTATATTAACAACTAGTAAATAGCTAAGCGTAGCTAGAAGCGTTTAGTTACTAAAGATAGAATTAAGTAGAATAGGCTATCTTAACCTTTTCTTTATTCTTATCTACGCTAATAGTTCTATATTAAAATTAAAAGCTTCTTATTATATAACTAGTAAGTGTAATAGAGAAAATATATACTATAGTAATAATTAGATTTAATACTCTAGATAGCTAAAACATTAATATATATACCTATATAATGTCTACGCTATTATTTTTATAACTAGTAAAATTATTATATATATACTATATTATTATTAGATCTTAGAAGTAACTTATATAACTTTCTATTTTTAGTTTTAAGTATAGTACGTACTATATATAGTAAAGAGAATAGAATATAGAGTATAATAAACTAACTTATATAGCTAGTTACCTCTCTAGTGCTACCTCTTCTCTATAAGGTTTAAGATATTCTCTTTTAGTGTAATAAGGCTAGTAAAACGTTTCTGTCTTAGTGTATAAAAGATATAGCCTTAGAAATACTATATTTTTCTTACGCTCTCTAAACTTATAAAGTTCTAGTAATAACCTTTTTAGAATAAACTTATCTAGCCTTTATAAGATAGTTTTAGAAATAAGTGTATTACGTAGTATAATAAAGTAAGAGTAGTAGAAATAAAAAGTAAAATTATATAGGTTTATATAAGCTAGTTCTACTACGTGCATATATTATTATAGTTAAGGTAATTTTAATTTAATACTATCTAGTATACTACGTCTACTTTTGTAATTATGCTATTATTATTACTATAATATATAGGTAGTTTTTATCTTAATAGAAGCCTAGTAGTAAGCGCACGTATATAATCTCTCTACTACGCGTACTACTAGAGTAGATAGTATCTTACGTAATTCTTTTTGCCTTTTCTAAAGATAATAAAAGTTATATACTATAGATATAGACTAGAAAAAGATATTTAAGAGAATAATAGAGCTAGTAAAATCTAAAGTAATAAAACTATATATCTATAGATCTTATTAGCTTAGACCTATTAATACCTATATTAAATAAGTCTTTTTCTAAACGTAGCCTAATCTATATAAAAGTTAGATAGCACGTTATAGTAGAAAGCTAGATATATACTACCTATAGTTTACTTTTAGAAAGAACTATAAGGCACTATCTTAGAAGAGTATACATCTATATATAGTAAAGAGAGTAGAATAGTAAAGGTAGAGAATAAAATACTATAGTAGATAAGAAGCTACTACTATAGCGTATATATGCTTTTTTTACTTTATTATTTTAGTACTTTTATAATATTATTTTATAATAAAGTACTATAAATCTCTCTTTATAAAAGCTTTTATATACTATCTTTACTATTTTAGTCTTAAAACGCTTCTTAAAGTACCTATAGCGTTTTTCTTTCTAAAAACTAAAATAGCTATATTACTATATTTATTAACTTTCTAAAACTAGAACCTTTCTAAACTATAGTTAAGAAAAGAACCTAACTTATTAGGCGTATAATTTAGTTTACCTCTACATTCTATATATACTTCTATTATATTATAGTTTTAGCGCTTTTACGTTATTATCTTATAAGATAGTACTATTTATCTCTCTCTATAAAACCTTCTATATACTATTTTTACTATTCTAGTTTTAAAACGCTTTCTAAAGCGCCTAATAATATGCTTCTTTCTAAAAGTAGAAATAACTAGCTATATATTTATTAATTTTCTAAAAATAGAGTTTTAAAAAGAACTTATCTTATTAGGCGTATAGTTTAGCTACGTCTCTTAAGTACGCTCTACTCTATACTTAACTTACTTTATAATTCTAATATATAGCCTTTTTAGTACTATCTTATATCTTATCTATATCTAATTTAAAACGCTATGTATATAGTATAAGCTATAAAATAAAAGAGTGTAGAAAGTAAATAATAGCTTTTTATTACTATAGCTATCTAGCGCGCGTTTATCTCTATATATTTTAAGCTACCTCTTTTCTATAAGCCTCTAAACTTACTTTTTCTATATTATAATATAAAGTTTTTTAGAAGATTTAATATATCTATAAATGTATTTTTAAAAGTATAATAGACTTTACTTTTACGTCTTTTTAAAGCATTATATAAACTAAAAGTAGTATTCTATATTTCTATACGTACTATAACCTTATGTCTATAATTATATTTAGAGTAATAAACTATAATAAGAATATTAAAATAGAAAAATAATATAGAATAGAAGAAGAAGAACTATATATATATTATATAGACGCTATAGCCTTAGAATAGAACTAAACTATATAGTAGCTTTAAGAAAGAATTTTAGAGAAATAGTAGAATAAGAAAAGAGTAACGTAATACTAGTTCTATAGAAGAGAAAGAAAGCTTTATATATATACTACTAGAGTAATACTTATATTCTAGTGTAAGTAAATTACGTGCTAAAATAGTAGATAGCTATAATTTAGTAGAACTTTACAGCGTAAAGGTAGAGGTTATATAATCTTATACCTTCTCTCTTTTATTATTTAAAACAAAAGCTAAAGAATTATATAAAGCGTATAAAACTAGAAATAATAAGCCTTTTACGCTATTATCTATAGATAAGAAGTAAACTAAACTATAGTTAGAAAAAGTCTTTTACTAATAAAGCTAAATCTTTAAAAAGTAAAAGTACCTTTTAAGTAGGTAAGTAGACATAGCTAAACTTATAGTCTACTTTTAGAAAAAAGCGCGCTATAGTATAGATAAGAACTAATAAATTAAGAATTATTATTAGTATTATACTTTAATATAAATCTACGCTACGTATTAGCTATAAGGCTTATTATTAGAGCTATAGTGTAGAATTAGCTATATTAATAAATATAAAAAAGCTAAAGCACTATTTTTATTATAATTAAAAGCGCTTTAGAAGAAGTAAGAGCTTACTAGTATAAATTCTCTTCTAGCGCTCTATATTACTTCTATATTTTTTTTTCTCTTTTCTCTAAAAAGCCTATAGTAAAGCAAGATATATTAGGCGCGTAGTACCTAAAGTATATTAACTACTAGTAAATAGTTTAGCGTAGCTAGAAGCGTTTAGTTACTAAAGGCAGAATTAAGTAAAATAGGCTACTTTAACCTTCTCTTTATTCTTATCTATACTAATAGTTTTCTATTAAAATAGAAAGCTTTTTATTATATAACTAGTAAGTGTAATAGAGAAAACATGTACTATAGTAATAATAGAATATACTACTTCTAGTAGCTATAATAATAATACATATACCTATATAATATCTACGCTATTATACCTATAACTAGTAAACTTATTATATATATACTATAGTATTATATTATCTTTAGAGAAATCTATATAACTTTTTCTATTTAGTTTTAAGTCTAGCGCGCGTAGTAGGTAGTAAAGAAGATAGAATATAAATAATAAAGAAATAGATTATATAGCTAGTAGCCTCTAGTGCTACTACTTCTCTATAAGGTTTAAAACGTTACTTTTTAGTAGAATAAAGCTATAAAGCTTTCTTATTTTAATGTATACTAGACCTAAATAACGCTTATACTTTCTTTAGTATACTTTTTAGCGTAGTGCGCTCTATTATATTAATCTATATCTTTTCTTACTATTTCTTTTAGTAACTCTTTTTCTTAAGAATTAAATTATTACTACTTTTATCTATAGTATAGCTTTTCTAAAATTTTAACCTTAGCTATATAATAGTTATTCTAAATATAGTATCTATATCTTATATAGGTTAGCTGTTCTTTCTTCTCTCTTTCTATAAATAAGATACCTAAATATAATCTATTCTAAAATTAAGTTTAAGCACTAGTATATATCTAGTAGACGTTATTATTAATATTATTATAACTAGCGTATAATTAGAAATATAATTTAAGCATACTATATTTCTTTTTTACACTTCTAATATATTAAGTCTTTATAATAGTTATTTTAAGTTAGACTTATATAGTCTTTACTATATATTAACTAGAGCCTAATTTCTTTTAGACTTACTACGTATTACTATAATTTATAAAAAAGTAATACTAGTAGAGATAAGAATAAGTTTATATAGCTATTAGTAAGCTAGCGTTATTCTACACTTATAACTTATAGTATATATTACTTTAGATAAACGTAGAATATATATACTTCTCTACTATCTAATTTTAAGAACGTGTACGCTGCGTAGCGTAAAGAAGTAGAATAAGTAAATATAAAAATAGAACTAAATAGTTATTTTAAAGGCTAGTTCTATTAGATATCTATATTATAATAGTTTATATAGTTTTAGATTGTATCTATTAGGTTAGCTATCTTGCGTTTTTATACCTAGCATTTATTAAGTAGATAGAAGTAACCTTAGAAACTATACTTATAAAGCGGAAAGACATAGCCTAATAAAGCTAGCTCTACTATATATATATAGTTTAGTAAGCTAGGCGTTTTAGTATAAATCTATACTATATAGAGTTTAAGACTAGCGTACACTATGTAAGGTAAAAAGCGTAGAATAGTAAAGGTAGAAAATAAGATTCTGTAGTTAATAAGAAGGCGCTACTATAACGTATATATACTATTATTATCTTACTATACTAGCGCTTTTATATTATTATCTTATAAAATAGTTTTATAAATCTTTCTCTGTAAGAGCTTCTATAAGCTACTTTTACTAGTCTAATCTCTAAATAAATTAAGAAAACAAAATATAAAACACTTACTATATATTTTTTTCTAAAAGAAAATATAGCTTATTATATACTTACTAACTATCTAAAACTAAAGTTAACTAAAGAATATATTCTATTTAAATAGCGTAGTAGCACTTTCTAAATTCTCTCTATTAAATTAGAGTAAGTAAAATTAGTTTATATTTTTATTATTATATAAAGCCTAACTAGCTAGAAACTATAAGACCTACGTATATGTATAAGCTTATTAAAAATAGATTTTAGATAGGCGCGTACTACTTTAGTAAAGAGGTAGAAGTAGTAATAATAAAAAAAAAAATTATATAGTAGTAGCCTCTAGCGCTACTATAGTTACCTAATACTTAAGACGTTACTTTTTAAGTAGAGAGGTAGTAAGTAAGATATTCTTATACTAGTACGTACTAGAATAAAATAACGCTAGCATATTATCTTATATTATACTCTAGGTAGCGTGCCTAGCCTTATAACTTTATAGCGTTTCTTATTATTTTTTTTTATATTTCTATAGCTTATAAAATAAAAATATTATTACTTCTACTTATAGTGTACGCTAGTAACGTATTCTAATTTTTATATAATAGAGTCTTTTTAAAGTAGATATAACTTTGTATATAAGCTACGTCTACTCTTTCTCTCTTTACTACTAAGATACTTATCTAGAATCTATTTTAAAAATATAGCTAGAATAAAGTAATATAGCTAGTAAACGCTATTCTTAACACTAGCTTAGTTTACTTATTATATTTTACTTTCTTATAATATCTTTATAGTTATATCTACTAGAATACTTAAGTTATTAACGTAGAGAGAGAATAAAGCACTTCTATATTATAAGAAGATATTTTAGAAAAGCTACGTACTATTCTAATTATTACCTTTTACTTTATCTAATAAAGTAGAGTATAGAAATAAAGAAAAGAAATATAAAAAAGCAGAGTAATAGACTAAATCTCTTGCTTTATTTATATTCTCTTATACTCTACTTATATTTTAAAATAGAAGATATTTTATTAATAGACTAAAAGTTAGCACTTTTAAATCTATAGGTTACTATTTAGTAAGGCTTCTTAAATTACTACTAAATGTAATCTATATCTATACTCTATAATACCTCTTTAGCGCGAACTATAGAAGAGTTAGGTAGTAAGTTTATAGTTATAATAATCTATTTTTATAGTTAAGAAAAGAAAGTTATAAGAAATAAAGTAAAGATAGTAAATTATAGTTTATAACTAGCGTATAATAGCTTATACGTACTATAAGCTTAGCTTCTATTTTATACTTTTTTTTCTTACTTATACTTTTTTAAAATAGTAAAGAGTATATTTAAGAAAAGAGTAAGGTTAGAAATAAAAGTCTAAACTATATATACGTTATACTACTTATAGACTTTAAAAGATAGTAAGATAGGTAGTTTATATCTAGTATATTTTAAGATTATTACTCTATAAATATATAGTAACCTAGTATTCTACTAGAGGTTAAAGAAGAAGAGTATATTAAGAAAATAGTAATAGTTTTAGAAAATAGTAGAAGATACGCTATAGTAAGAAAGAAAAGGCTAGGTACGTAGATAGTATTATAGGCGTAGAAAGTAGATAAATATCTATAGAGTTATAAGCTACGTTACCTACGCGCTATAAGTAAAAGTAAAGTTCTTTTTTATTATATACATTTATTCTTATAAGAGTAGAAAAATCTACGCACTATTAGTAAAGGCTATAATTATTTTTTAATACGCGTAGTAAGAGTAGATAGTAAAAGAAACTAAGTTAGAGAGGTACGCCTTTTATAGTATTCTATAACTATACTATAATACCTCTAGTTACTATAAACTAGTCTCTTATTCTATAGTACTTCTACGCTATATCTATAGATAGAGGCTCTATTACCTATTATTTAGATATACTTTATATTAGATATATATTATTTCTATATAAAACTAATCTTATCTATAGAATTTAATACTTGCACACTCTAATAGGTACGCTAGAACTTCTAATTATACTATATAGTAAGCCTATCTATAGAAAACTTACGCCTATTTATAGCCTATAGATATAATATACCTTTAGTATAGAATATACTAATATACGTATCTTATAGGCATAACTAGGTTAGCGTTTACGCTAGATAGAAACGTCTCTAATACCTCTAGAGCGCTCTTACGCTAACTAATTCTAGCTAGTGTTTAGTAGGTATTAAGTTAGCGTAAGGCCTAAGCGTATATTATTTATTCTCTTCTATTCTTCTCTTCTTCTACTCTTTCTCTTCTTTTCTTATTTATTATATCTTAAACTTATTATAGTAATATTAGTAAAGCTCTCTAATAAGCTCTTATATTAGATTATTAGTTATACTTATATTATCTCTACTATTTAATAATCTACTTTTTATACTCTTACTCTTATTAGTAGCTAGTTCTATAATCTTACTAATAATGCTAGTTAACGTACACTTAACTACTACTACCTACTACTAAGCACTACTATAATCTAGAATCTAAACTAAAGCCTTTAAAACTAGTTAGTTTTTCTCTATACTAATTTTATTTACTATAGTTATAGCAACGCTAGCAACTACTATTTACTATACTATCTATCTACTTACTATAAGTTCTATAAAGAGAAAGATATAAAGACTCTTATATATATCTACTTATCTTTCTTATACTATTATTCTACTAATATAGTACACTAGACTATAAAGAAGGCTTCTACGTAGTACTACGTCTTCTAATTAAACCTACTTACTTCTAATATTTTTTATAAGAACTATTCTCTAGTAGAGTCTACTTCTATATTATAAGCGTACTATAGTTAGCTACTTTAAAGTCTTTTTATTAAATAGAATATTATAGCGTAAGTTTATAGTTTTATACTTACCTTAGACTTTTTAAGTAAAAAGAAACGTTAGTAGCGCGTAAAGTAATATAAACGTCTATAAAAGTGTATGTATTTTAAGTATAGCTACTATTTACGCTATTAGATTTATTCTATACGTAATATTAACACTAAGAGTAAGTCTATATAGATATAATCTACTAAGTTACGTTCTACTTTTATCTATAAGGCACTAATAAAGAAGTAGAATATACTTAGAACTAGTTATTACATATATACCTTTATATACTTAGATAACTATATATATTCTATCTAGCTTACCTTACGTATTACTAACTAGATTAGTACTCTTTACGTTTAGTATAAATAACGTAAGTATTTAAAACGCGCGCTTTTACGCTGCCTTTTTTAATAACGCGTTTAGTAACTAGTTATTAGACCTAGTAAAAGGTACGTAGGTTAAGCTTAACTTCTATATAATCTTTTTTAAAATTATCTAAGAGTTTCTACTAAATAGGCCTAGATATTATTAACTTAGAGAATTTAGAAGAAAAGTAGCATAGATAGCGTTAGAGTTACCTGCGTAGCTAGCTTAAGTAGGTTTAGATAGCTTTTCTACTTTCTACTATATAGCTAGAGTTTATATAATTTATTAAAGCGTAGTAGTAGTTTACTACCTAGAATAATAGTAGTTAGTAAATAATAAAAGTTATTTCTACTTATTTACGTTTAGTAATATATAGTTTTTTACCTATTATTATAAATAACTATTACGTAATTCTTTTACTTAGTAGTTACCTAGTATAGATATATTCTCTTATATTAGTTATACCTCTTTTTCTTTCTTTTTTTATAATACCTACTAGCCTTAGTTTATAAACTTTCTTTTTTATTTATAGATAATTCTACTATCTTATTCTCTTATAGTCTTTATGTTACTATAGCTCTACTTACTTTATACTCTAATATTTTCTTTCTAGTAGATTATATAACGCTAGCCTTTATATAGTCTATATAGTAGGCCTATAACTAAGTTATTACGCTTAATAATAACTTTACCTAATCTATTTTTAGTAAGGTTACTATTTACTATAATTAGAGTAATAGTAGCTTATTACTAGATTAATACGTTATCTAGAACGTAGTTATACTAAGATATAGCTCTCTTCTCTTAGTGCCTAGTCTAAATATAAACGCTGTTATAGAAGTAGATTCTAAAATAGTTTTTACCTAAAGTTTTCTTTTACTTTAGAAGTAGTTTTTCTAACCTATAGAACTATTTACGTATTATTATTACGCTACCTCTACTCTATTTCTCTTTATCTAGTTAGTTATAGAAACTTAGTATAACTAATATATACTTACGTAGTACTAAGTAACTCTTAGAATTTAATGTAATAATACTCTAAGGCTACTATACTCTATTTATATTACGTAGTAGTAGGCTTTATATTATACTATTATATAGAAATTAGTGTATATATAGCAGCTCTTATTCTATTACACTACTAGAATTCTACTTAGAGTAGCTACTATACAACTACTACTAAAGAAACTACTATTTCTTAACTACCTAAAGAAGCTAGTGCCTAAGCTATCTAGCGCTACGTCTAAGGCCTACTCTAGGCTTAGTTAGACTATATACGTGCTAACCTAGATCTCTAGGCTTAATACACTAGCTACGTTAGATAGACTAGTAGATCTATAAGACGCTTTAGTAGCTATAGTAGCTTATAGTCTATTTAGTAGTATTATAGCCTATCTCTACGCTATTAAATTCTACGCTAATAATATTACCTATAGTAAAAACGTTTAACTTAGTATTTATAATAAGTTAGAAAAATAGTTCTATTATTACGTCTTACCTAATATCTTACGTAGTAATATATAGCCTATTATACTTATAGATAGTACTATAGATAATAATTCTTTTTTCTATCTAGAACGCTAACTACGTAGAGAGGTACATAGTATGTAAGAACGTAATAGTGTTACGCTACCTATAGCTATTATTATCTACTTTAATAGAATTACTATTATTAGCTATATAAATAAAGAGTTTTCTTACATTTCTTATAGCGCATATATTAAAGCTACGTAGTACTACCTATTTAAGTTTACTAATATTATTTACGTACTAGAATAGATATTACTACTACTTTCTTAGTGTAACGTTATAGATACTATAAGTATTAATTAGTAGTATAAAGCGTTATAGACAGCATAGACTATAGCGTAGAATATCTAAGCAACGTAAATATTAGCCTATATAGTAGATAATAAAAGTATTATTCTTACTAATATACTTTATCTTAACCTATTTATAATAGTAACTATATCTATTACTACGTGCCTAAAGTATTATAAAGCTATTTTATATTAGCTTATAATATAGCTAATAGCAGCCTCTTATAGTAGAGTAGACCTAGAAGTATTTTACACACTTACGCTACTACGTTCTATACTAGTGCTAACGCTAAGTAATGCGTATAATATTACTATCTATCTTACAGCCTTAAGCGTAGATATTAACATTATTCTCTACGTTAGGCTTTATAGTTCTACTAATCTAGCCTTTTCTAATATATATATATAGTAATAGCGCCTTAACTATAATAGTAAGTAGTTCTAAATAGATATAGAATAGAACTACTACATTATTATTATAAGTAGTATTAATAACTTTATAAGAATATATAGTAAGTCTATAATATTAAATTACTTTAATAATAGCTACGTATAATGCTTTTATTTCTACTAGTGTTAGAGTCTAGCAGCGTATTACTAGCTTTAGCTATATAGTATTATAGAGTAATTTTTCTAAGCTATTTTACTAGAGGTAAAGCGCTTACCTAAGGTTAAGTTCTCTATCTATATGTTACTAAAGTAGCTATAGCTTACCTTCTAGATTATAGTTATACTCTATCTAGGTGCTAGTAATATTTACTAATTAGCCTAGCTAGTTAGACTTATATAAGATATTTTTTATAATATATAGGCTTATAGAGAGCTACGTAATAAAGTAGCTAAGCTCTTAAAGCTATTACCTTACTCTTATATAGTTACTACTCTTTTATAAGCTATTAAATAGTCTACGTATAATTATATAGCTCTTACTACTATAGAAGACGCTATTCTTAAGAAGTATATAATCTACTATAACTTATATAGCATGTATTAAGTTATAGATAGAGTTAAAGCCTTTCTCTCTATAGGTATAGTACCTCTTATATACTATATATAGCTTTCTTACCTAGCTATACTTCTATAACTTTTATAGAGTAAAGCGTGTACTAAGGTAGCTATATTACTTATACTCTAAACTATAACCTATTTTTATAATATACGCTTTATTATAGCTAGCACTATAATAGATACTATCTACTTACTCTCTATAGGCTTTATATTTTAGTTTACTACCTTTTTTAGTTCTAGGCTAAACGTCTTACTTATAATACCTAGAATATAGCTAATCTTACTATATATCTTATATAATATATATTATTATAGAGACGTACTCTATTATACCTTCTATAAAATATAAATAGTAGCTTATAAAGCTCTTAGTAATAATTAGTAAGAGGTTAGCATTCTACTCTTTCTATCTAGTTCTAACTCTACGCGTTTCTATATAGATTTTCTATAAAGCTTTAGCTTAGTTCTTACGTATCTTATTAGACTTATGTCTATCTAGACTATATTATAATATAGTAAGATTATAGTATAGACTTAGAGATTAGGTTTAGAAAAAAATCTAACTTTTTTATATCTTTTCTATATTAATAAACTAGATTTATAGCTTATATACTATATAAAAGTTATTAGAAAGATAAAGTAAATAT